>NW_021849477.1:945463-995221 GCF_003651465.1 Formica exsecta
CCTGCACGTTTCGTTCGTTGCCGATCGCATAATTTGTCGCGATCGATCGTGTGCGTCGACCTCGCACACAATCGTGTTCGCGACGATGTCCAAAGACCGGGCAGCTTTATTTTTTTTTCCCGTAATGAGAAAACGAGCGACGATCGCCGATACTTTTTAACGAGTGTTCGGGGAAAGTCGCGCGATCAAAACGATATGAAAGGTTCGCACGGTTAGTGTGTGCGCTCAGATTTAATTACATAATTATAATATATATAAATATACATATATAAATATTATATATATATAAAATGGGAGCAAACGTGGTGCCAATTTCCTCCCGTAGACGCTGCTGCCGATCGGTCGAGACGGCAGCCGGAAAGAAAATATTAATGATTCAATTAATTATATATCTATTAATTATAAAACTGAGTCGCTGGAAGTAATTCATTCGATACGCAGGGTGAGTTGTATAGTTGTTGAAGAATTTATAGTTGAACTTCATATTAGATTGTAATCTCGTAAAATATTACATACGCAGCGCCTTCGGGAACCAGTAGCAATATTTAACATTTACGCGTGCACATCTACGCACGTACGTGTTTCTTAGTCACATTACACGCAAAATATACACAGATACATACACACATATTTGCGCACGCAGATATACGGGGCGTAAGTCACGAGCATCGGCACCGCGTCCGCGATACACGCAACATGCATACACGCGAGCAGCAGGAACACGCGTATACGCGCAAGTAACACGCAACGCAAATCGAACGACAACGAAATTTCTGTCCTTTTATGCATACGTTCGTAAAATTTTCATAACGTTGCGCAGCGCGCTTTGCATTCCTAATATGAACTTTAACTATAAAACGCACGTTACTTGTTAATTAACACCTAAAGTCTATATAATATTATAACGGTTAAGCTGCACGCCGCGTTATTATAAAATAATGCGACCGCTGGGTAAATAGTGGAAATCACGGAGACATTCCACGAATCGGGACTTAAGTGCGTAGGCAACAAAATAAGGTTTTATTATATTGGATGATTTATATAAGTACTATATTATTTTATACTTTATATAATCTATCACACATTAATAATCTATCATTGGTTGAAGATATAGTTACGTTAAAGATTAATTTTTATTCATGGGATGGTCATACGATATTTGTATCGTCGTTGCACATTGATATTTAATTGGTTGGGGTGCAATCTGTTTGTTCTTCTTTCTTCTTTGTTTATTTGTTTTTTTTCCCTTTTTTTTTTCTTTGTACATCGTGGAATTTACGTGTATCGTATGTATATATATATATACATACTATAGCAATGGTAAAAGGAATACACAAATAAATATACGCCGCTCGAAAAGAATTTAGAAATTATTTCTTCAAACATTCATTTTAACTGATAAATATCTGATATTTTAAAGATATTTTAACATCTTATTTTAACGCGTGTCCAAGCTTGATATTTACGTTTGCGATTTACGACAGTATTTAAGTGATTTTAATGACGCTTGATTCTGTAACAGAATTGTCCGAAGAAACAATCTTCTAATTACTTTGAGCGATGTATAGCCACATTTATTTACACACATGCACACATGAGAGAAAAGAGGAGAAGCGTCTCACGGGTAGACGCGGGATTACACGACAGATACATGAAGCTTTTCTTATTGAAACGAAAGCGTAGCGACCCCCACAGCGTCTTTTCAGACAGCGTGATTCACTTTAAGGATTCCCCGTTTTACAGAAAACGCGAGATTAAAAATAATTGTTAATTTGCGAAATTATTAATACCAAATTCAAGGCCAAAGTCGAAGGCACTTTCTGCATTCGAACGTCACAATTATAACAGGGATAAAAGCATAGCGACCCCCTGCTCGCCAGGAATGTCTTTTTCCGAGACGGCCGGGAATCTTTCGCGATTTTAAATCTAAAAAATTCTTATTGAGACACACTTATTCTATTGTTCGCGAATGGCAGATACGTGATCGTATATTCTACGGGGGTCGCTAAGAAATATATACACCTAGGAACACGGACCTACACATGTACAATGCATGCGTATACATATACGCAGAGTCCGCTAGCTATTCAAAGAGCCAAACCGCAATATTGTGATGAAATGATATTACCGTCAATCTTTTCTCTTTTTTTTTTTTTTTGCAAAAAAAAGGGGCACTTTGCATAGTTAAGGCTACCGAACACGCATATATATCTATAATTTAATAATATATAACCAGAATATTAATATATTATTTCCAGATTATTGAGTATATATACATATATTAATATATTGGATAATTTATTTTATTTTGTTTTATCGTTTTATGATTTTATATATATGTTATTCACTGTTTATATATACACCGCGCAACATTATATTGCAATAAGCGACACACGCAAGATTTATTTATTGACAGGTCGAATTGAATCGTGTTAAACTGCACTTGCAGGCCTACCTCCTTGGTTGAGAGATCACACACCGATCGACTATTCTTTGCCTTGTTTTTTTCTTTTTTTTTTAGCTTTGTTCATCTCTTTATCACTTCTACGCGACGCATTAGACGACGAACAGTTTGGCGCCGATATGTATCTCGAACATCTATTAATTATGATTGCCGAATGTTCCGCGCGTGTTACCGCAAAAGCTGATAATAACTTTCATTAAAGGTATATCTTAAAATTAAATCTTGAAATTTGTGAGATATTAATTAATGAATTAAATTTCTATACAAAAGATATAAAATTTAATTCTGTGATTGGAAATCAGCATTATCTTATAATCCCTCAGGGATTGATTACAATTTCGGGCTTAATAATTTAATAACACGAGATCATCTCTTTCACACAGAACGAGAGAGAAAATTTTAACGCGAAAGAAACAAAATCTGGAGGAGAACAAGAGGGGAAATAATTTTTACCAACAACGCCGATTTTTTCAGCTATTCCGTCCTCGAAAACAGGGGTATTCAAACTTGACGCCATAGAAAAATATAAGATAATCTATTAAAATAATATCACTCAATGGATTTATTGCGATTGTATTTTAAATTAATCATTAAAATTAAAAATACCAATATTTTTTCAATAAAAGAGGATTCTTGTTGTTATTTTTGACTAAAAGAATAATTGACGTTGCGCTTTTTAATAGGGACTATAGAACCGTTAAAATCGTTAAAAACAGGAGAATATTAATTAACGATCTGTAAATTTTTTCTAAATTCTTGAATCGAAAGGTCCCTGAAAGAACTGCTCGATCAGCTTTTTGCTAGCAAGGCGCTGTTTGAGAGCCCCTGTATCAGAACGTCAGCGTGATATTTTTCCGCATGTTTCCACGATGCTCTCGATACGTCAAACTCGTATAAACGATGAGCGACAGCTATAGACGGCGGCGTGGCCGCGGATTTCGGCGCACATGTGATTCTCTCTTTCTCTCATGGTCGGTGCCTCTCTTCTCGGTGCACCACCCTACACGGTGCATTGCGGGCTCCCTTCGAAGAGAGGGAGAAGGAGAGGGAGAGAAAGAGAGCGAGATGCTCGTGGACGGGATCAATGTTTCATCGTGCGCGCGAAATTATGGCCCAGCCAGCAGAGTCGGGACGCGCGGTTATACTTAATTGGTTGACCGCGACAAAGTTTAACACCAGAGTTTGCTTTTCATCTTTCGTTCTAATATTGCGAAAGTCAACTCCGTCGCCGCTGTCGCACTATCGTCATTAGAACGCAGTCGTTGTTAGCCATTCGGTGGCTTGCAGAGGGACTCCACCCTCGCGGAACTTCCGCTTTTGTCGCTTGTGCGAGTGAACGTTGTAAGACGTCGAACGAGCGAAATCATCTCCGCAGCATCAATGTACACACACTTTTAGATGTTTTTAATTTTTTAAATGAGAACGTTGAGCATCGTCGGAGTTCTCGTGTTGCACAATTATGCAGATCGATATGAAAAGTCACGCAACACGCTAATAATGAATAAATGATATTGATCGGCGAGTTATTGCGTGATTGTTGCAGTTTTGTTTTTTAACGCGCAGTAACATTAAATCGTGACTTTGTATCTCGTCAAATTATGCCGCGTCGTTATTATTCATAAAGATTTTTTTTTATCACTACACGGATCTAATCGTACAGTTTATATGAATGAAATGATTACATGTATATGACGAATCATTAATTGTTACAAAGTCAGCCGCGCGAAAATCTACAAGTATAATATTATAGCGTAACGTAAATGATGTGTAATATTGAAATAACATTTGATTTTGCATTGCGCAATATTTACACAAACAATAATGATGTATTTACACAGTTACACGATTATTATTCAACAACAATTTGCGATTCGTATACGACTTTTCGCCCGTTCTGTATTTACATACGCGATTGGACGTTCGTCGACGCACGGCTGCTATCAATTTCCGGAATTATTCATACACGAATTGTCAAATGCCCGCAAATCTACAAAGCATCTGACAACCGGCATACGCAAATGGTACTTTATACACGCGCACGCATGTACAGTTTTACACATATAAAAGGATTATATCGCATAACGTCGATGACGATTCGCGAGAACGATTTTCTCCGTTATCGAATGAAAAATCGCTGTGCGAACTCTAAAGAGATTTTAATGAAATCAGTTCTACGGAATTAAATTAAAATTCGATAAAAAATCAAATGTATACAATCAGATTCTGAAATTTCGGTCTTTAAAGCTTTATATATTAATTCTTTTCAATACTTTTAGACTTAAAAATTTTCTTCGAGCTTCTGAGATTATCAAGTTTTTTTATAAATTATCTTTTCTGAAATAATTCTTGTAATTTCTCTCTGTGTGTGAGTCCTTTCAAAATTATTCATGCACGAGTCCTAGTTGCTGTTGTAATTTCGTGTTTCATCATGGACCGGAAATCTGACGCGCGCTTTCACGCCCGTATCGATCGACTAACTCTCACGACGATCGAGAGCGATTACATGCATACACACGAAGCACGATGTTCGGCATGCTACGTATTCCAAATATTCACGGATAAATAGCTGAGTGAATTGCCGCAATGACGGAACCAAATGGGAGGCGAAACGCGGTTTTACCAGAGAGCATCGTGAAAACATTGTGAACCAGTGTCTTTCAAACTTTTCCGTACAAGATTTCTCCGAAATGCATGTCGTTTTGAGTTTTAGATATCGTATCCTTGATTATGATATGATTGTAATTGTTGGTTATTGTTTTATTTGAATCTCCGAAAATCTGAAAATTTTAGCAATCGGATATTTTTCTCGTGGAGATAGTTGCAGAAATTACGTTATATTGCTAATCGAAGTTTTGGAAGAAAAAGATACAATCTGTTCTTTTAAAAATATAAATTAGTAATATAGAAAACAAAAATATATTTAATATCCGTTTTTTAATAAAAAAAATTATATTTTATTTATTTATAATGTCGTCGTTTCGAATAAAACAAATCCCCGATAAAAAGCTTATTCAAAACGCGCGATCCAATAAAAGATATAAATTCTGTCAAATCTTTCGTCCAAGTGTTACGAACCAAATAAATCGACGACGCTCATCGTCGCGACGTCAAAATCGAAAGTTTATTATATAGTGCGGTTTTTGTTTTAATGTAAATGCAAAAAAATTTTATTGTTCATTTTAGAAGCAGTTTGCGATCGGTTCGTTGCTCTCAACATATTCGAAGATCCCAATATATTTTCCGTTAACAAATAACTGTCCTTTGGAATATGCGTGTTGACTGCTGGTTATTCGACGCGACAAGACGTCGTATTTCGTTTTGAACGGTCCTCGGGAAACTCGGTGCTTTTCTATGCCCCGTCGCCACTCCGGCGCCGTGCGGTGCAGTATCGACATGTGATTCTCGAAAAAGAAGGTCCCGGGGAAAAGCCCGCCGCGAACGATAAGCGTTATGGAAGAACGGGAGGCAATAACCTTTGGCGGAAAGTTTATTTTCCTGGGAGTGGCGTGACGCGCGCGCGAGAAAACGAACAAGACAGATTTCTATAAAGGTCTTCTTTTTCTAAATCCCGTGACTTTTGTACGACCGCTCTCGCAGAATTTCCTCTTTTTATCTACGAACTATATATACATATATAGACGGCCGAAACTTCTCGCTTTTCGTTTTTCCGCGAGCAGAGCATCGGGGAGGACGAAATCATGAGAGTGGAACTTGTATACAGGATGTGTGTGTGGGTGGGTGTGTGTGTGTGTGTGTGTGTGTTTGTGTCCTGAAACGACATATATATATATATATATACATCACTAGCATGGGTGCATCTTTCTTGTCTATATTTCTCTCGTCGCTGTGTCTGAGAGGAGAGTAATCTTAAGAATATTTAAGAATCTAAACACACACGAAATCACCAAAATAATTCTTAACGTACAATCATGCAAGTGTCAACTTTTATAAATGTTCGTATATATTTCATATGCAGTGTGTCAAAGATTCGAACAATTTTAGGCTCTAAATGTGTGCGAAACAACCTCTATATATATAGAGAGATAATTTTAACTAATCTTTATCTATATATAGAATATATTATAGCTAAGAGACGCACGAGATTCAAGAAAGTAAAATCCTGCTAGTGATTTATATCTCTGTTAGAATTACTTTACACGTGTAAAAGCTCGCATATATGTCCAATCGTATATGTATTCGTGCACGGATAGCCAAAATACGCGTACACACACGCGACACATGAAAAGTAGTAGGAGAGGAATATATGCAGGGTTGGGTGAAAGAGAGAGAAATACTCGGCACACAATTTTACAAAATAATATTAAATCGGCCTGCGTGCTGTCGTTTAACTCGGCCGCGGGTCATCTGGCTGTTATATCGAAATCTTTTATTAATTAAACGAAAATTACTACGATATATATATTACTATTATTATCACTACTGCTGCTACTACTGCTATTACTATTACTACTATTGCTATCACTATTACTACTACTACTACTACTACCACTATTACAATTACTATTATTACTACATATAGGTATTTATATATTTACAACTGCGTGGTATGGAGTGGAACATTGTGATATAATAGATTGGTGCTAACACCTTATTGAAATTGAGATAAATTTAATGAAAAATAAAAAAAATTGTGCAATATATATTGCGATAGTAAAAAATGCGGGGCATGGTGTTGTCGCGCGGTGGACAAGTTGCGTTCTCCGGATACTTTGAGTGGCGGGAACGGGCGGGCAAGGACGAACGAGTGGATAATGTTTCTCTTGAGTTTTCGAAATCCTCGAATTGCGCCCCGGAAATTCATTCGATTCGAGCGGTGGTGGACGCGCGTAGTTGAGTAACGCTCGAATTTCGACCGCGCGATCTGCGGAATGCGGTGACTCGACAGCGATGCCGAATTACTCGGGATCGATTACTCGGCCTTTGAACACGACCGTGGAGTAAAACCGATCAGGAAGGATCAGATTGCACAGACACATTAAGTACTTAAAGAAATTTAATTCTTTCACACTTAACTTTTAGTCTCCCCTTTAGTCTAAAGAGATTCTTCGAGAGCCTTTGTATCAGGCGAAAAATTCTTGAAACTGTAATTATTATTAGATTGTTAGATTTCATCCTCAATGGTTTGCAAGTTATGATCCTTCGATTAAAAGTTATATATCGATGTTCGTGCTTTTACTCAACTAATGCGCCTCAATCTCAGCTGACGATGGGGCTTTGAACTGTCCTCAGAATTGCGTGGATCGTGGGCCGGCGATCGAGGAGACGTTCTAAACGATTGAATGCGAGAAAAGCGAAGAAAGAAACTATGGCTGTGCAAGTGAACATTATGAATGTAGTTAAATAGGCGTTACCTAGGGAATTAGGCTTAGCTGATAGGATAAAGGGCGCGTTTAGGCGTTTTGTTGTTTTTTTTTTGCCACCAAGCGACAGCACCCCCTGCCCCCTTTGTACATTATTAAACTAAATAAAAAAAAAGTACTATTATTAATATCTCTTTATATAATAATATATATATACAAATTATGGATTAACTATGGATATATATGTATATACACACACATGATATATGTATATATATCTATCTTCATATATATATATATACATTTTGTTATTTTTCTCGGGGGATGAATAAACTGTAATAATTGTAAATCATAACACAATATAGGGGATCAGTGTTCCCCGCGAGAATACTGAACGTGTTCTACTCATCATTAACAAAAAAAAAATAAAATAAAATAAAATATGAATCGGCGCGACTGTCAGACTGAAAGTTGTGATTTTACACGGCGCGCGTGTAAATATAGAAAACGAGCCTCTAAAAGTAGATTCGATGTTATGAACGAACGGCGAGAGGAAAAAAATCGTTATCCGTTGCATTTTTTGCATGTTGTATGATAACGTGAGGACGAGTACGAACGCATATAAGAGGGAGAGAGAGAGAGCGAAAGAAAGAGGAAGTGTGAAAGAAGAAACGAAAGATAGAGTAAGCTCGAGTGAGAGAGACAGAAAGAGAAAATGCGTGCGTGCGTGTGTTGAGAAAAAAAGGAACCAAATCGCGATCAACATCTTTCCTTTTTTTTTCCTAACATGTCTCGTTCCTCTTTCGACACACGTCAAAGAAAAATATGCATCACCGTTCTGTTGCGCTCAACACACTAAAAAGCTCAAATGTCTGTAAATTTACGCGGGAGCTGATTCGATCGAAGGAATCGTAATCGATATCGGAATCGTGATCGCAAATCTTTCGTTAACGTGTGTGTATCAATCTTTTTTTTTTTTTCTCGTGACACTGTTTGTCTCGGATCTGTCCCCTGCCACTCCCTTTTATTCTTCTCTTTTCGCCAAACTTTGATTTCGACTCCTTATTTCCGGTCTTTTCTTTCCTTTCACCGTTGTCACTCGTTTCGAAGATTCGAAAGCTTTCCGACAGTGCAGTTACTTACGGGGACACTATATATCGTATATAAAAGCGATCGATCGATTAAACACTCGGATAAAAAGGAAGCAAAACCCGCCCGAAGCGTATGTTTACGAATGAAGTCTATGAACGTGGAAAACAAGCGTTTCGATTGCACGATCGTCGTCATTGTCGTCTTTCTGGACCGGAAACGATGGCGAGTGCGACGATCGATAGCGTCGAAGCGGCGGGTTGCTTGAGAAAGTTGATATATTTTTTTGTTACACACATAAACAGTGGTCATTTGGCTCGAAACGTACAATAGGCAATATTTAGCAAAGAAAAGGAGAAAATGAGAAATTCGCAGAGGAACTTCTGACCATGCCAATTAAGGGAATGAAATATTTAAGGCGTTAATCGGTTTTATTACGAGAAATTATTCTTATTACTATTTCTCTCTTATTGTTATATTACGATTGTATTTTTATCCTTATGATTATTCTAACATAAAGTCTCTTATGTTTACACAACTACATTATTATATACATCTTTAATTCTAGTGTAGATAATACGGATGATAATGCTGATGATGATAATGATGATATGATGATATGATGATAAACAAAAAAAAAAAATGGAGAATTAATCACATGTGCATTTAATGTATTTCATACTAATTTTTTGATTAAACATAATTGTGTGTTAACCGAGCCGTCTATCTTTCTTTTTTCTTCCAGATCATATTTTTCCCTATTCGACGTTCGCACGGTGTTTGCCGAATAAGCGTAATTGTTAATCCAACCGTTTACCTTTCTTTTTTTCTTCCAGATTATTTTTTTCTCTGGTCGTACAATGTTCGCCGATTAGACATATGTAATTGTGTGTTAACCGAACCGACTACCTTTCTTCTTTCTTTCAGGTCATTTTTCTCTCTGACGTTCGCACGGTGTTTGCTAATTATGTTGTTTACACTCTCGCTTATATATATATATATATCTTTTTTTAATTTTTATAATTAATATTTACGTCTTCTACGTTTCTGTGCTTGTCGAACACCTTGGGAAAGTTATGACTTGTAATTTTGATTTAAGATGAATTGGTAAGATTTTTGCGAAAGAGCATTATTAGATATTAAACAGCCGTATATAATACAACGTTATTTGCGTGCATGGGATAACGTGATCGCTGTGTGCTTCATGACAGCTACTTAATCGCAGTGTCTGCAACGGAGCGTCTGTTAGGAATCATGTTCACTTCAATGCCGTGGACTACGACGACACCTTATCATTTAAGCTACGCTGAATTATTTCGTCGACTAACCCGCGCGATAACGCTATTATTGGCGCGAAATAATGCAAGGAATAACGTTGCTGCGAATACTTTTGTCGTCCCGTCACAAGATTAATTTACCATATGATATAAGAATCACTTTTTACTCCATTTCTATTTGTTTTTATTTTTAATATTTTATGACTGTGATTGTGTTGTCGACTGGATAAGAGAATGTGGAATTGCAAAAATCGATCAAAGTATCTTTCTGAAAGCTTCTCGACAATTTCGAATTCTAAATTCTCTGAGAATTAACATTCCTAGATTTTTTACTCTTCTGGATTACTTAGTCTATTGCTCTATTGGATTCGCGATTTCGTAAAATTCGTAAGTTTGTTATACCGCTTGAATCTTCGATCGTCTCGAGGGCATTTGGTTTATCACTCGAACGTAGGTCAGATCGCTGTAACGGCATGATAGACTCGGGCAGCTTACATTTCCGAGTCACGTGTGCGCGCGCTCTTATCAGGGCTCCGATTTTACGTCAACGTGTTGATGCGTATATACGAGTATGTTATGTACGGCGCGTTTTCGCGTGCGATACATATCGGGAATATGTTCTCCGCGATCTTTCTTTACCATATGAAAGACTGCGGATTTTTACGCGGCTCCTGAGATTCGTGTTGCGATTGTGATCGTCGATCGCGACGTTCTTGAGGATTTATGCCAGTATGAATCCTCAAGAACGCGTCTCTACCAGAATGTGTCACTTCTCGGGACATGAAGTTGCGTGGATCTCAATCTGGAACAGAATCGTGACTGTCGATCCTATCCTGCAGATTCTATAAATCGATTTTTCATTTTCTTTTGCAGACTATGTTACGAAGTGATTGCTTCTTTTCGGGTCTCATGACGTTCAAAGGGTATACTTTTAATCTTAGATGAATGCTTAGATGATCGAAAAATCGTTTTGTGATTTTTCTCCGAGATCTTCAGCGTGTTCGAATTCATCAATATTTGAAATTTTCGGTTCGCTGGGTATCTTCAGTTATTCCAGTGTCCTTTGATCTCTCACCGCTCGAATACGTAGTTTGATCTCACCACAAATCGCACGTCATGTTTATCAGTGTGTCAACGTCGTACGCACAATCAGGTTCTCTACAATCTACAAGATTGTCACGCATCCTTATATGCATACGCCACACGCCACGGGAGATGGATGAAATAAACGGAATAATGATGACGATTCCAATCTGACAGTATAGTGAGTCTAATCTTTGACATCAAGGGGAAAAATTTGGCGGGAAATAAAAAGAGAGAGAGAAAGAGAAACGCGCAAAAAGAACAGGGTCGGAAATAGAGCGATGACACGCTGTGCGTGGAAAGAACGGGCTAATACGAGGTGCTTTGCTGACACTGTGGTTTCTGTTGTTGTGTTGCAGAGCTGAAAAATTGGCGGATATCACAGATATTTGAGAGACAGAGTAACAGCGACGAGAGGAGGCGGTGCTCGTTGTGCGGTAAGGTCGTGACAAACGTGCGCAATCATTATTACGTACATTTTCCCGGAAAGTATGCCTGCCCGCTCTGCCCAGCGGTGTACACGCGCAGCGACACCCTACTCACGCACACGCGTACCAAGCACGCGCGCATGCACGCGCAATAGCGCACGCACGCGCCGCAATATCACGCCGCGTATTTCAAGCTGCGGATCTAGCGCGGATCGCGAGAGATCGCTTCGTCTTCCTCTTCTTTTTCTTCCTTTGTCGCCGCGTCCTGCTCCTTCTCGCCAGACGCGAGTTTGTTGGTTGACGAATAAATCATTTGTGATATTACGCGATATATCGGAGGAACTTTATCGTTAGATGAACAAGATTATATGTATATTCAAAGGCGGGGAGGATTTGAGAATATGAAGGGATCTTTGGCGTCTGACAGGATCAATGTATAAGGAACAATCGTAAGATGATCGAGCATAAATCCGTGAATCGAGGAATGTAGAAGCATAGATTACAGTATCTGAGGATTGGAGAAACTGAGTCACATGCTGGAGGAGGCAAACCGCTTCATTAGGAGCGCTTTGTGGAATGTCAGAATGATTGTGCGTACGGCGCTCGCTCCCTCCCTTCCTTTCGAGCGATCGATAATTGACATCGCATTTAGCGCTATTTAAAGACTTTTTCAGACTTGAGTAATCGTAAAGACCGTGTGATTCCGTCATGTCAATATTAGCCTTTACCTCTTTTTCCACCTCGCTGCATTCCTTCTTTCTATCTTTCTCCCTTTCTTCCGTCGACAACGGAAGC
Source organism: Formica exsecta (assembly GCF_003651465.1). Classification (NCBI taxonomy): domain Eukaryota; kingdom Metazoa; phylum Arthropoda; class Insecta; order Hymenoptera; family Formicidae; genus Formica; species Formica exsecta. The sequence continues at coordinate 957,921 of NW_021849477.1, forward strand.
TGCCTGACGAACCAAGTACTTGAATCTTGGGATCTCAAATTTACACCGGCTATATTTACACGAACACGCGTTTTTAAATCTCCTTTCCTATCTCGTTATTCGCACGAGCGCGAATTAACTTGCAAAAGGATTCGATGCGCTTCCGGATGGCAGGATTTAAGGACGGATCGAAGAAAAAGTCGAGGTAGATGAAAGTGGCAATCTTCTCGTTTCGCTTTTCCTTCCGTAATTATGATTATTCTTATTTTGAATAATAAATATGATATAGCAGGAAGAATAAACAGCGAAAACCGAGAAACATTATTCGATATTAAGTCGAATTTCAAATTGATTTTTCTTCAGGAGATATACCTATATATAATTGAAAAATAATGAAATTTCCATTAAGTTTAATTACGAATGAATGGTAATTAATATTGATAATTATTGATATTTTATGAGACATACGTTTGTGTAATTACAGATGCATCGCGGTCTACAGATAATATATAATTATGTGTTATTAGCTCTCTGCGTGTATAAATTTACATGTAAGAGAGTTTGATATACTGGAATTATTGCACATGATATATTTTAACGAAAATTACTTATAAATGTCTCTTTTGATAAAGAATACAGCCGGGATATAGATAGTGCCATAATTTCGGAGCCATAAAAGATATACTTGATATTTATTAATATCGAATTTTCAGAACAGATGCAATATCCATTCAATCTTCAAAGGAGATTGCATCTTTTATCAAATACATCTTGCATAATCAGATCAATAATCTATCCAATTCAGCACAAATTTATAGATTTACATAGACACATAAAACGCACATAAAGATCCATAGATCCGCAGCTTCTTGTAAATAAATAAGAATATATTGTCAATGTGCAATGTATATTGACAATGTGCAATGTGCCGAAAATGCACGTGTTCTTCCGTCAAAATGCCAAAGACAATTCGTGGAAACGTGTTACATGCGTTACATAGTAATATAAATGAACGGCGACGATGTAATAAGCGTCTGTGTTAAGTTTTCTAAAGAAGTAGAGTTTAACTTTATTTTTTACTACTTGTACCTTTGAATCCCTTCGATCGTTTCCGGCGAGACCAAACTCTCGAGGGTTTTCCGTGTTATATATTGCGTTATTTCTCATTCCAAGTCTCTTTCTACGAAATCAAATGAATTATCTTCCCGTGGGAAGAAAACGCGACGGAGACGTTTATCTTTGACGTTCAAGAACGGAGGATGAAAATTAATGAAGGATCGATAACTTGAGGAACCGTAGATAAATCGCTCTCACATTTTAACGAATAAGAACAAATAATTCGAATCAGCTTTAGCGCGTACATATGTACGGTTTAAATCGTGCGACTAATGGCCAATTATATGTATAGAGTTAAGGAGGATTGACAAGGGTTCTTTGAGAAATGTAGATGCTTTATGAGACTATTCAGTTAAGAGATGTATTATATATATATATATATATATATATATGGCAGACACTTTTGTATGCGAATCGAATAAAAACCTTGACTCTTGGCAAAGCTGCCTCTTTATTGTTGTTGAATTGACTCGAAATATATATATATATATATATATATATTGTGTGTACGAAATAAAGGAGTTAGTATTACAATAATTTCGAGGATTTCAAACGAGGAAACACACGTTATCGTTAACGCCATTCTAAACGATGGCATTCTGACAGTTCTGTAGATTTTAGATTTTATTATTACGTGAATTACCAATGTGAATTATCGGATGCTTCATTCGCAGGTAATCCGTTTCAATAATCGATATACGACGTACCTTTGGTAAGGGGGAGGGAAGGGATTGAACTGGTATTTGACGGCACTGCAACGCCTTAATCAACTATCTTGATTATCCTCAAGTGCTCACGAGCAGTACTACGAGCTGTATTGAATAAGAGATAATTTATATGCAAATTGGTAAAAACTATAATTTTCCACACACAATTATTAAGGAACTCCGCAGGATAATCTTATTTAGATTTATTTGTCATTTTTTTAGATTATGAAAAAATGTATGTCGCGCGGATATTCGCAAATTTATTTTTATTATTATTTATTTTTTTGTTTACAGTTATATGTGTTGTAAATGTAAAAATTTTGTCCCTCAAACGTGTCACACCTGATATATTTAATCCCGACTTTTTGATCGCTCCGTATATAGTGCGCGTGATACGGTCTCTAAACTTTTTTTGTCAACACTGACGACGATAAGAGCCTCACACAAGCGTGTGAACTCTCTGCGTTTTCTAGCACGGATTATTGGAGAGCTTCGACCTGGATAATCCCGCAATAACATCGGCAAATATTCGGTTAAGTATTTTTTTTCTCTACGTTTCCCGCGAAACCGCAATGTCGTTAAAGCATAAGTATATTTCAAAGAATGTTTTAAAAAATGTTTTTAAAAATCCGACGAATCGGCGATTTTATTTTTACATACGATTCGTGGATTCGAAAATGTCAGTATTCTAAAATTCGAGGATCTCGAAGGATCTTGAAGTAGTCAAGAATCTCAGGAGGCGTAGAGGCGCACTATTCTTACTTCCTCGACGTCTTCTTCGTGTTCCATGGCGGCATCGAGAACGTGAGTATAAATCTTGGAATGCTTGTGGAATATGTCTGCGCTTATGAAAGATGTGGTGAATGGTGATCGTGTGTGGGGATGCGTTTACACATGACCAGGCACACTCGATCATTTCAACTCACTGCCTGCCTTGTGACGTTTCTCCTATTTTTTCCCGCGCGCTCGAGAAACTTCTCAAAAGACGAATGTGCACTAATAATTTTTGCTTAATTCTTACGTATTTGAAAATTATAGACCCATTTTACTCGTTTCATTTTATATATAATCCCGATACAACAAATTAATTTATATTGAAATCAAAGTTTATATATCGCTTATAAAAATTGTCTCAATTCTGCTTTATTATAGTCTAACTTTGATTATTTATATGTTCGCTTTACGTAATTCTCTTTCGTTTCTCCAAGACTTGTATTAATTATTTGAAATCACAAGAGAACGTTCACGTTATCAGCTGTGATTTGCAAATTCATTAGACTGCTCAGGGACACTGACATCCGAACACTGCATGAAACGAAACCCACACAACCACCCACCGCACCGAAGGGTTCAAGAGTCTCGAGAGATCCTGCAGACTGAAAATTTCAGAATCTAAAGCAGATTCTGAAAGTTTGGCACCCTGAAATTAAAGGATCCGATGATTCAAAGAGTTCGGGAACTACGATAGACTATGAAAGCTCGGAGATCCTGGGTAAACGCGCGGATCTTGGAAGAGATTCAGCGGAGCTCAGGATCTAAGGCTGTCGTGGATCCTGGATTTATAGTAGAAATCTTCGGATCTGAATGTCTCAGGATAAATTCATGGCTACGATGGTGTTGGTTGTGCACGAAGGGCATGTAGATGCTGTTGGGTTTTGCAGGTTCGATGCCGAGCGTGCCGGTCGGCCTCTCTTATCACGAGATGTTCGCCGTGTCGCTTAACAGTCCGGCGCTGTGGAGATGTCGCGCCTGCGGAAAGCAGGTGACCAATCGCTGGCACCACTTCCACATACACACCGCGCAGCGCTCGCTGTGTCCCTATTGCCCGGCCACCTACAGCAGGATCGACACGCTGCGCTCGCACATACGCACCAAGCACAGGGAGATGCTGTTCGCCGGGAAGGGGTCCTTGTAGAGGACGGTGATTGCCCCGCGAAGGAAGCGGCCGCCGCCACTTCCGCCGCCGCGTCTGCTCCACGAGCGCCCGTTCGCGCCCTTCTTCGGTTTCGGGTTACCCTGACCGTCCTCCGGGTCGCCGTACTCGGGATATCGGAATCCGTTCACCGAGTGGCGATAGAGCGTTCTTGAGAGGAGAACGTGAGCTCGGACAGGTGGCAAGTGTTTCGCGCGCGATTAAGAAGGACTCGAAAATTCGTGGGTATCGAAATTTGAATGGTCAAGGGATCCTAGGATTATAAATTCCACAAGCTTCGATAAATTTAGGATTTTAGAAGGATTGTTTTCAACTAATCCGATTCTAGCGTATGAGAATCCGGGAGCTTTAAGGATCCTCAGACTGAGCATCGTTCTTCCACGGAAGAACGTCAGAAAGATGTCGGAAAGTGCTTCCCGAAGCATTTTCGACGGAAGTTGGACCAGTAATCGGCGCGATAATATTGATTCGCGGGGCGAATCCGTTCGACCTCAATGGCCTCATTAGCGATAATTATTTGCCGGTTAATCCGTTTGTCGTGTCTTCGGTGACAAGCCGCCGCGCCGCTCTCTACGGGGGACGAGGGCGACAGGCTAGAAGGACGGTTATCGATCACCTCGCCCTCGAAACTTCCGTCACATCTCGTGAGAGCGGCAGAAGAGCGGACGGGGAAATAAATAGGGCAAGGGGATCTATCGACGAAGTGCTCACGCGCTGACGGTCGGGCGGTATGGCTGGCACGAAGTCAGAATTTTGCGAGGACAATCGATCGATAAGTAACGCTTCGAATAGTTTTCGCGAAGAGCTGTATCTTGTTCGGTTTCCCCTCTCGTATCTGCGGGGCGGACTGCGAGAAACGGCAAAAATGCTTTAAATATTATAGCTCTACTGATGTCATTTAAACAATGTTTCTATGTGATACATTTTCTAAATTTTACGTGAACTTGCGAGATTGTTAGAATCTGTTTTATATTTATTGAAAGGCATTTAAAAATTCGTTTTTGCACGGTATTTTATTCGAAAAGTATTTTTTTTTTTTTTTTAATTATTATTTCTTAATATATGGAGCGCCACGTGGTACATTTTTTTTTTTTTCGTTTTATGACGGTTCACTGATATTTCGAATAATTTTAAAAAGCGGAGAAACTATTAGCACAATCATTTTTTATAAAGAAATAAATCTTGATTACATATGAATCACGAAACTGAGAAATTGATTCGTAATCATTATGATGTACTGATTAACATACTACATTAATATACATATATCTTATAGAATGTTTCTGATGGTCCGCTCCCGAAGATATTATACAAAATATTGCATATACATTACATCCTTGATGATCAGTGAATCTGTTCTATTTTCTTAATTAAGTTCGATCGAATCGCGTCTATGTCTTTGTCGATGATTAAGAAAGTGAGAAGAGCATAAAAAGCACAAATGCACAACAGAATGCAAGGTGGCACGCGAATACCCACCGCTTTCTAAGTAAAACGGTCTAATTAATATGCAATGGAAGGCTGAAACGCGCGCTGTGATTTTCGAACACCGAAAAAAGAAATTTTTCAAAGGGTACTACGAATTATCGTGATAGCGATCATTATCATTGTTACAAAGAGAAAATCCTATTAATCGTGTATTAATTCTATTAATATTATTTCGCGCGACAATTAACAATTGTTTCTTATAATTAATTCGCGTTACAGACGCAAACGGTCTACGTGTGAGTGAACGAGAATGAAAGAAAGATATATGTAGACTACATTGCCAATCCTCGGTATACGAACATTATTAAATTTTATTGTTTTTTTTTTGTTTTTTAATTCTCCAGTTTAAGGTTTGGATTAAAAAATTCTATGAACAATTTTAGAATCATTTTCTAGTTCGAAGAGAATTCTTCGAATTTATTTTGCCTGTTCTTATTTATATTAGATCTCAATCATGATGAGACCGGTGCACGATAAATTACAAAGCCATGGAATATGAAAATTTAGAAAACACTTTTGAGAATGCAAAAACTTGGGAAACTGAACATTTAATTAATTAATCGATAAACGCAATTTGACGTCATTTCAATGTTCTTGCATTTGTCGTAGACTGAGGATGGCGGTAGATAAAACCTCGGATGGAGGTACGTCCTGTACGTCCGTAATAGTATTACGTGTGCGCCGAGGTATGTATATATATTTCGACGGTGGTTAACCGCTATGTGTATAAAGGGTATCATGAGTGTCCGTCCTACGGAAAATTCGAGCGTTCCGTAACGGACGCGAATCGTCGTCGGCATCGAGCCCTCGGAAAGCAGTAAGTATCGAAAGTTGCCTGAATCCATATACTTCTATATACGCATACTCCGTATGCGCGGTGTATCAGACAGCATATCACGCTGGCTGATACATAAACAAGAGAGCGACTTTCGATCGAGACCACGCCGGGCGCCTCGAGCTCTTCCACGAGGCGGTTCGATAATCGTGTTATCGGAGCAGTGCTCCCCGATATCGGGAAAAGAATAAATCGGTGGTCCTCAAACTTTGCGCGATGCCCAGGAATTTTAAGTGAATAAATGATTCGCCGTCGAGATTTTACAGTTTTTAAAATATTTCAATCTTTTCGAATCTTGCAACTTTTTAATTATCTCGTCGCCGGACATTTTGGAACTTGAGTATTTCAAACCCTTTGATTATTGTATTTACGCTATGAACGCAGGGTGCATTAATATAAAAGATTGCAATGTGCATTCTGAATCACGCGATTCTTATGGGAATGATGTTGTGTTGTTTGAGGAAAACTCGTCTTAGGACACTATCCGCAACGAAATGACGTCTCGAGAGAGGCGCCGGATCATTTCAGATATACTCAGAATATTTCTCTTTGGACCAATACTCTTCATGTAATGAACAATTGTAATTGCTGTCGAGGCTCGTAAAGTACCTAAGCAAACCTCACGCTGAGAGGAAAGTTTTTGTCCGTGTGGTTCCTAAGTTTTATTCATAACAAGCCAAGTTACAATGTGGGAATTATGTGATATATTAGGGGCACGGTATATTTTTAAGGCCAATATAATTTACAGGGACGGACTGGCCCGCTATCTCTTGGGAAATGGAATCGTAATATTTATTCAAATTAATTATCGCTACGTGTGTATACGTAAGGCTAGCGAATTTGTCGAAAAGAATTGTGCCACCATTCTCTGAATAATATCGATCGTTCGCGCGCGATAGCTTGATATAGCTTGACGTGAAAATTATAAGGATTAAGTATCTTGTGCGCTGATACATCAAATACATTTTATGCAATGTTAATTTTAATAACATCTTTTAATCGATTGAGCGTATATTAGTTAGATACTCGCCCTGTCAGCCAGTCCGTCCATGTCGATTTGCGTGTTACGTGTAATTAATATTCGCGAATGCGAGAGAGATAGTCGAGATTTGGATCGCGCGGCGATCTTTTCTCATATTAGCCTCGTCGGGGACGCGATTCTAATCGCGAAAGATGTACGTCGCCGCGACAAATTGCTCCAATCTCGAATCTTTATTCTAAAAATAGGTGTAAATATTGGAAACGGGAGAAAGGGAAGGGATGGGAGCGAACGATTCCATTATTATGTATTAATTTTCTTTATGATAACGCAATTGCGCGTAAAGTTAGAAATTCGCTTCAGTATTTTTGGCGGAGTACATAAGTATAAAATATCAGCGAACCAAGTTCGCTCTTAAAACCTGAGCTAGTCTCGTCAAGAATTCGCACGTTACAGTTTCTCAAGCGTATCTCTAGTGATCGCATTTCTAGTGAGATTTTTACGTGAATTTTTTGTAGTACATTTTTTTATATATCGTTTTTTTTTTATATTTATCTTTCGGAGATATATTTTTGAATTTTGAGTTGAAGACGAAGAGGGGGACGATGAGAGATAAATATTTACGGTTGTGATAAAGACAGACTATATATATCGAATCGCGCAATTCGTCGGAGAAACGATTCAGCTGCGGGACTGATTCAACACATGAATTTCGTACGGTTAATCGAAAATTGAATCGGAACGAGTTAATAAAATCGCGCGGTTCTCACCAGGACGCGACGACGACGATCTGTCCTCAGTTCGCCGATAACGAGAGCCGAGGGAGAATTCGCGCGACGTACACTTTTTCAATCGCGAGCTCGACGGTTTGCGCCCTCGATTTGTAATGTTCCGTATTCTATCGTATTATTAAATCTGAGCTGTTTTTGGGGCGAGATCATCCCGCTTCGTGCCTCGCCTGTCGCGCCTCGACAGGATCATAATGGAAAGGGGGACACACGTACACATTCTCGTACCATTGTAAATAGGAGAGGAGGAAGAGGGATGCGGTCGCGAGACTGGAGTGGTGTCATCTCGGTGATACGTCCAAATGGAATTGTGACGTTTCCTCGATCAGCGCAGATATGTCGTACACGTCGATCCAATCGGAATCCTCCACACGACCAAAATGGAGCTAGGTATTTCATATACATAGGCTTACACGCGCATAACATATATTACATAATACATATACATAGATAGCTAGATAGACGAGTGTATACGGGATATATGTCACAAGAAGCACGTGCCGATGGCACGCGAACATTTCCCCGGCAAGGATTTTCAGCGCGGTTTTCCGTTTTCTTAACGAAAGCTCAATCGTTTAAACACTGATATTTATATTTTGATATTAAATATATTTTAATCGAATTTGTGATTGTTTCGGCTTTATATTTCGAATCGTTTTTATTCGAAATCTTTCTTTTTTTTTTAAAGATAGGAATTATACATGCACTTCTGGTATGCACTTCTTGCGAAACATCCCGTATACTTATCACTGTGTTGGTGGTCCGGTATGTCGGGTAAATCGGGTCTTCGAGCACGGCTGTTTAATTTTTGCTCAGATTGCCGTGACTTTCCGATCGATCGATCCGCTGCGCGAGACAAATATTGACTTCCTTAAATGAACGGCAATAGTTGAAGCCGGATGCGACATGCCTTTTTACGTTCTTCCCCGATGCAGTAGATCAAGTCGATCGCGACATTGACTCGACACGGCGAGTTGCTTTCTGTCTTCCGTCTGTCTTTCCGTCTGTCTTTCCGCGCACTTTCCTTACAATTCCTTTAATTAGATCTACGAGATACGAATATCCGAGAGAAAGAAAGAGATCTTTGATTTTTCGATTCTGTGATTCTGCGACTTTTAATAGTATTCTAAGCGGAATTCTTCAATCTGAAGATCGATCATCCCTAAGGATCTTAAATCTTTCGATGTACAAGATCGGTCCGGTTGTGTATCAACAATGTCTAGCGTTAACTATTGATTAATTCAATCGTTCTCCTCTTTCTACGTTATAGGCACAATTATAGACCAAAAAAAAAATTAATCATTGGTAAACTAGGATTAATCAGTCGATTCAACCTAGCCTTAGTGTCTACTTATATCTCAGCTTTTATTCTTCGAATCGTACAATCTTTGCGATGAAGCGACGATTGCCGTGACGAATTATCTAGCTTTGCTTTGCACAAAGAGATTCTGCGAGGATATAACGATCGAAAGTAGCCATCGTAGCGGATGCTTCCTGTTTTTCTCAACGACTATTTAATAAACTATATAATAAACGCTATACAGTTCCTAGACGCTCCGAAGCAGCGATCTCTCGCAACTTGACCACCGACATTCGACCGAATTATCGCTCTTGATACCAAATGTTCCTTAAGTTGTTCTCTGCGGAAATACTCCTGTAAATAGTCAACGTCTACGATAACCGAAACGCGTGCGATTTGTATGCGAGAAACGTCGAATTAAAATGTGATAAGAAAGAGAGAGAAATATCTTCGAAATGAGGAGAACGCTCTGCGAGCTCCACCGATCGCCGAGGTGACGGTTTTCAAAGTATACTAAGTTCAAAGAGAGATATTTATAAGATTTTATATTTCAAATATGTGTTTATAAAATATGTGCTATTTTAGAAATGTATATATAATGATTCTTTGGAGCCCTTTTAGTTTCTCTATTCCGAAAATTTTAAAATCTTTTAATATTTTTGTTTATAAGGTAATCCAAAGATGTTAATTGTATTCTTTTATTCAGCGCACAAATTAATAAAATGTAATTCGACTAGTAAATTTTGGAACCTGGTGACCAACGGCTTATTCTCGTCACGACGGTTAAGATGGAACGCCAGTTATTGCACACACACACACACACACACACACATACACACGCTCGATGTAACTATATAAATATTGATATCAATCTGTCAGTCTCGTGTCTCTTTGATGGTACTTAAATGAAACGGCCCCTCGGGCCTCTAATGCATTCAGCGGCGCAGCGTCGATAATGTTCTTTAAAAAAGCGAAGTATATATAAGTTAATAATAATAAAAAAAGAAAGAGTAAATGAATAAATACATCTTTTCTCTCGTAGCACACGTTCCTCCTTTGGCCCGACATGCGACTCTCGAGCACAGATCTTTTGTACATAAAAACGCCGCGAGCGCGGAGTCGCGGGGGCGACGCGCGCGAGAGGTAATAATTAATTAATTAATTAATTGACGCTCTGTCTTGTCGCAAGTTGTGAGCCGACCTTGCGTATAAACTCTTTGCTCGTTTATATGCGATGTATTTTTGTGAACAGTATTGAAAGTGCTACCGTTGTACAGTTATCATATGGTATAAATGTACTATATATATAATATGATGTACCTATAATGTACATAGATATATTTAATTAAAGTGAATATGAATTTGTGTAATCCTCAGGTGCTCATTATCCATCTATTTCTCTCTACATACTCCCGCTTCCAGTCCGAAGATCCAAATATTCCTGGATTCTGCGAGAGATACTCGTCGAATGCGACCTACTCTGATTAATGTCATCTGTCTCATCTTCGTCATGTTAACTTACCGGTAAGAGACGCCAAGGTAAATTTCGTCACATTCAACTTGCCGAAAATTCAGAACCGTTTCATACGCGAGGCAAATGCGAATTAAAGGAGAAATTCGACTAATGAGTTTGTCTCGTTATGTTATCTCGATACGTTTCAGTGTGTTTGTGGCACTAAGGTCAAATCGAGATAAGCGATAGTATTTCTACATTTCGTGCAAGAACATTATCGCTCCGACGTGAGACATAATTATCTCGTATAATATTTCAGACGCATCAAGCTATATATCGTTATATTTATATTCTCGTTCGAATTGTTTAAAGAGATCTGCCGACGTAACGAGTCAGATAACGCTGAAAATACAAACACAGAATAGTCGACGTACGAGCAATTGAAATAGCAAGACTATTGAAAGAGAAATAGATTTTTCTTAAAATAAAAATCGAAGGATCTTACTCGTAACAATTTTTTCTATCCTATAAAAAATGAATTAATTAAAGAATCTCTTTGGTCTTCGCAAAATAAATAATATAAGATCAACGGAAGCAACAGGAAGGTAAATTTGAACATTTTCGAACTAATCCCAAAGTCGAAAGATTATGAGATCAATACCGCGGAATACGTTTCTGTCAATTCCTGTTAATCCGGTCGTTTTTGCAGAGCCGCACAAAGAGACCGTGAATCGAACTTCGCCGTCTCGATATGACGGCGGGGACGCTTTAAAGCGCGGGTATTGTTTGATTATGGATAGGATTGACGTTTCGCCGGTGCGATCGTTCAAAGGAGTCTGAGTCAATAAATATATATATTTATATATATACAGGGTGACAAGAAAATTGATGAAATTATTCGACTGTTATCTGGGTAAAATAAAAAAATCAAATTGTTATGAATACAAGAAGCCTATCAATTTTATTAGCATATAATAAAAAATTATGTGTATATAAAGAAATTTGTGTAATAAATTCTACATTTAAAAAATAGAATGTCAAAACAATGGTAAACAAAACTCGACTATCAAATCGCTTTATATTATATAATTTTTGTACTATATGCTAATAAAATTAATAGATCTTTTGTACTTGAAAGAGTTTGATTTTTTTAATTCTACTTTTTTGTTCGCGTAAATAACAACCGAAAAGTTCCAGCAATTTTCAATCGTCACTTTGTATATAAAAATTTGTATATATATAGGACAATTTTACAAAGCGTGGTTGCAGTCTGACCACATTCGCCTTGTCCATAATATGCCAAACCGCGTCGTCATACGTGTCAACGCAGCATGACATTTGCACTTAAAAAGCCGCTGTGAGAGACAGTAAATGGAATTATGTCGAGGCGATTTCAAGAGCGGGGACAAACGCATCTCGTTTCGTCTAGTTGAGAAATACGTGCACCTTTTCTAGAGCATGTAGCATTTTCGCGCATCGTGCTCGCTGCGTCTTCTTTATCTTCTCTATCTTTATCTTCTTTCTCCTCCTCGGTATTTTTGCCAGACTTTACGACGCACGTGACACGGAAGTGAAACGATCGACGGAAGCCAAGCGGAAATACCGCGCGTTACATAACGTACGTTACTCGCGAATTTGCAATTTCAAGAAAATAATAGCGAAAATTAGTCGGCGAACGTTTCGCGCGATCATTCCAGTTTCAAAACGCATTTAAGGACCGTTCAGTTCTGGATTATCGTAAATAGTCTAAAGTCGATAACACGTGATATAAAAACTATTCTCATCTCTGAAACTGTATCTATCGATCTATGTGAGAGATGAATTCATTGAGGTCTTTAAAATTATGCACATTTTTAAAGTAAATATGCACTCTTTAAATAGTAGATTGATTTCTAAAGAGAAAGAAATCTCCAAAAGAATAATATTAAATAAAGTTAAATGAAAAATTATAGATTATTTTTAATATCTATATAAGATCATGATGTATGGCTAATCAATTTTTGATTAGCTACATATCAAGATCCTATATATGTAGATATTAAAATTATTGTATTGTTGAAATATATTTTTCTCTGTTAAATATTTCGAGTATATATATGCATTTACATTTAAAGAAATAAAAATTATGTGAATTCTATATAGGTATATAACTTTGTCATTATAAGAGAACCAAGTTTTTAAATAAATGCGAATGGTTAACAATAAACTATTAATTATTGCATTTTCGTCAGAAAAAAATTTATTTGACAAACATTAAATATTTTCGTTTAAAGATCTATTTATATTTTCCTTAAATTATATGTTTCCTGAAATAACTTTAATTCTAGAACATGTTCAATTAGACTTTACGTCTATTTCGAACTGTCATATAGCTTTAAGACAGATGAGGCGATGAGCGGACGAACCACTTCTCGCTGTTATCAGCTGATTAGTAATATTACACAACACATTCGAAGGTTACGTCACATGCTTTTCGGAGTTCGTGAGGAGAACAAGGATGCGTTCGAAAATCCTACCCGTAAGATAAAGTACCATTTAATCGACCAATCAGGAGCAAAGATTTCTTATCCTGATTGGTCAATTAAATGTTACTCTCCTCACGAGTAGGATTTCCGAACGAACTCCAAATGAAGTAAGAAGGTAGGGAAGATTTAATTATGATCTCGTTCGCCAGATGACGCATCATTGACATACGTGCTTTTCGCGCCTTCAGAATCCGGTTACTCCAACAATTTCACTCTGTTTTATTCCGTTCCGATCAAAGCTGATTCTTCTTGTGGCTCCTTCATATAATAAATCCAAGATTGCTATTTAGTTGTACCGTAACGTGTCACGGGACAAGAAAGACTTACAATCATTGGGTTGCGATGTCACTGGAGGCGATAAAATGGGACGGCAAGGAGGGCAAGTTGGAAATTCTGGATCAAAAGCAATTGCCATGGGCCACTCACTATATTCAAGTAAAAAATGTTGAGGATGGTTGGAATGTCATTAACAAAATGCAGGTGAGTTTGAGAATGTTTTTCAAGATGTTTCGTGATGTTTGTCAGAATAATCATCTAATATTGATATAAAATATAATAAAATATAATGTTACTATATTTTTATTTCATTGATTATAATCGATATATACTTTTTTTATTAATGTGTTTTCTCTTAATTTATTTTAATCTTATACTTTGTTTTGGAGTGCTTTGTCAGCTTGATAACGAACAAAAATTATATCTCACATATTTGTATAAATTATATAAATATAATTGAGAGTACATATCACATTATAGTGTATTTAAAATCTTTAACATAAGAAATATATATGTCATTATAATTATTTATATTGTACTTTTAATGCTCGTAATGTACATAGGTACGAGGTGCACCAGCCATAGCTATTGTAGGCTGTCTCAGTTTGGCAGCGGAGATTTTTCATCATCCGGGATACAAAGACAAGGAAACTTTTTGTCAGGATATTGAAAGTAAATTGAATTATCTTGTAACAGCACGTCCCACTGCTGTCAATATGCAAATAGCAGCTGAGAAGTTTATAAAGTTAGCAAAATATGTTCGCGATTACAATATATATGACCTATCTTATATGAAACACAGGTATATTTTCATAGCTTTATATTCTTGGAGAAACATCTAAACAGTATGATTTATATTCAATCTTTAAATTGTATTGTAGAATGATAAATGATATAGAGGAGATGTTGAACAACGATGTGGAAGCCAATAAAGCAATTGGAGATTTTGGTGCGACGGAGATTATACATTTTACTGGTATACCTGAAGATGGTTCTGTCAGGATCCTCACACACTGTAATACCGGAAGTCTCGCTACCGCGGGATACGGCACAGCTTTAGGCGTTATCAGATCTCTTCACGCATCGGGACAGCTCGGTAAATATAGCTTGTTTTCTCGAAAATATTATCTTGGTCGGATAATTAAGTTATAATTCTCAACTGTTATCTATTTTTTCAGAGCACGTTTATTGCACCGAGACTAGACCGTACAACCAAGGTGCTCGTTTGACTGCTTATGAATTAGTGCATGAGAAGATACCGGCGACTTTGATTTGCGACGACATGGTCGCCGCGGTATTGAAAACGAAACAGATCACAGCGGTTGTCGTGGGTGCAGATAGGATCGCCGCCAACGGCGACACCGGCAACAAAATTGGAACTTATCAGGTAAATGTCTGAATCTTTAAACGTTATAGATAGAGATAATGATATAAATATAAATTATTTATAGATATTGATTTTAAAATAATCCATTCATCTTGTGTGAATAATATAATAATAAACACTTACATAGCTTATTTGTTCTGATTACAGATTGCGATACTCGCCAAATATCACAATGTTCCTTTCTATGTGGCTGCACCAAGGACATCCATAGACATGGATATTCCTAACGGTCATGGCATAATCATCGAGGAGCGACCCGAAAAAGAAATAACTCACATGAACGAGAAGAGAATCGCAGCAGAAGGAATAAAATGTTGGAATCCAGCGTTTGATGTGACACCAGCGAGTTTAATTACCGCGATAATTACGGAAATTGGTGTTTTTAAGCCACATGAGCTACCTAAATAGTGAAAAAGGATACGAGTGGATGCACAAATAAAAAATTTATTATTTAATAGAAAATATATGCAGTTACGGATGCATTCATGCGTATATACCAATTATAAATATCAAGATGCAAGACTGTTTAATTTAATTCCGTAAGTACTGTGCCATCGTAGAAAAAAAGATGTATGATATAAGAACTCAGGGAGATTAATTATTGATTGTATTTAAATGGTTAGATTAAAACCATAATTCGAGGGTGGTTATAAAATTGAAAAGCTGTTGTAATATTTTATAGACGCGATTTCAGTATTTACTGAAATTGCATAATTTTATACAATGCTTTGGTTGAATTTCTAAGGATAATTATTATATTATTGTAATACTATATGATATATTGTTATGCCATGTGCGCTAAGAGATTTATATTGAATAATAAAAAAAACAAAAAACATTTGATTACGTATTTTTGTATAATATTCGAAATGCGTATAGCTTATCATTGTGGATTACGATTGCTATAAAATATCGTAACATTCAAAATTATGCGATTATAAACTCCTCGGTCCTAAATTCCTTAATCTGTGAATTATTATATACTTGTATTATCACAATCTCTTTACATCCTTGGAAATATTTGAATCCTTTCCAATTTAATCCTTAGAAATTCGATCATGATTCTCGAAGTAACACAAATCAATTTACTTTGCAATATTCCTTAAATACGAAAAAGTGTCTGCTTTTTATCATATATATAATTATGTTTATATTTGATTTGCAGTTTGCGCACTAACGCATGATATACGCTCTAGCCTGTCCGAAACTATCCGTAATCTATGATACCAACAAGCATCGTCGATTCGTGTTCCTGCGGGAGAACACGAGGTTCTATTTTCGCCATCAAAAGAGGTGCAGCGTGGGATACTGTTCGCATCGCGGGGTTTCCGCGGCGCGGTGCTTTAGTACCATCAGCCTCGTCGTTTCGCGCGGAACTTGGACGCCCGGAATAGTTCCGTCGCGCTGTAAAAGTTTTTCGCCGCACGCCGAAATCGGAACGCGGCTGGTGGCCGCATAGTAGACAAACCGTGGTGTTTGTCGCTGCCTCCCATAGCCGTTCGCAGCGAGACCTCTTCGAGATTGGAAGCACGTTTCTCAATTTTTGTTGGAAGTGGATACGGAAAACGTCAGGATGGACGAGACGGACGCGCTGATGAGGACTGATGA
This sequence comes from Formica exsecta, assembly GCF_003651465.1. Classification (NCBI taxonomy): domain Eukaryota; kingdom Metazoa; phylum Arthropoda; class Insecta; order Hymenoptera; family Formicidae; genus Formica; species Formica exsecta. The sequence continues at coordinate 974,295 of NW_021849477.1, forward strand.
CGGCATCATCAACAGCAACGATGCTGAGGCGCCCACCGTCGAGGAGACGTACGAAATGACCACTACCAGACGCAAAACTATCCGCACCAGCTATAAGATCCAGGAGGTAAGTTGTCAACGACAATTACATATATGATGTTCGCGATCACCGTAACTGTCGAGGTAACTGCCGGCGCCGTAGTGTGGGCGTTTATGTCGCTGCTACGCGTCGGATGATTGTATAGCGGGGAGATTTTAGGGAGATAATATGTGTAAGAGCGATGATTTCAGCAAGCGAAAACGCAAATTGTTTTATTTCTTGCAATCAAATAAAAATTAGTTAAGATTTTATATAACAAAGATCTCTCCGAGCTCTAAGATTCAGTGAAATACATATTTTTATCTTAAGACTGATATTTAAGCCCGAAAAATTTTAGCGAAGAATCTCCGAATCTGATAGCTGAGATTCAAACGCGAGAATCTCAATGAAATTAAAATATATTTCATATATCGATGAGTTCGGAAAAATGTGATTTTTATAAATAGACACGAGAGAAAATGAGGGAAGAGCGCGCTAATGTATATATACATATATTATCTCTCTCCGCGATATTGATTGTAATTTATTTTGGAGCTCTGTACGCTCTGGATATTATTGGTATCATTCGATTATACTGCAGACAATAGATTGTCCACAAGATCGCGCACACTAATAAATTGTTTCGTATGTGTTTATTATTACGTATATCCAACGCAAGTATACGATGCAGTTGTAGCAAAATTCGTCGAGCAAAAGCGTGAAAGTTGCTGCATATATAATTTGCCAAATATTTGATTAACTATCATTCAACGATCAACTATCGTTTATTTATCATTCCACGCCCACCGTGGTGTGATTCATTGATATACTGAATTATTTCAATTTTAACGCGAAGCTTGAAAGTCGCAAAGTTTTTTCCACGATCTTGCATTGCGGACGAACTTGTATTTTTCGTTCGTTGAAAGAGAGGATCCGCTGATCCCTCGAACAACAAACGGTCGCGATCCTACGTCATTGTCAGGATGACGATTTTAGAACTGGCAACGAACTCTCTTCGAACGCAGAAACAACGAGCGACACATAAACGAGCGGCTGACGACTGCCGTTTGCGATCGGGTCTTCCGATGAACAATACATTCGCGTTCACGTCTTCCTGTTTTACGCGTGTCACGCGATTTCGTAAATCAACCCTGAAAAATTGTTATTTCAATCAGAAAAAAAACAAGAATCTCAAAATTAATATTACGAACATTCTGTATAAAAAATTAAAGATTGATATAACGTAGCTTTTCTCCATAAATAATATGATACATTAATATTCATTGAGACTTTTAGTGTACTATAAATAATTTTAGTCTACTAGAGTGTCAATTTTGTCAGCTTGTCTTAAAGCTTTTATTTAAGCTGACAAAAATAAATATTAATAGATTGAAATTATTTATATCAATATTAAGAGATCTCAGAAAATCAATGCCATATTATTTTCGAAGAAAGGCTTCATGTATATAGAAAGAATAATTTTGTAATATTGGTAAAAATAATATCGAGATAATTGTTGAAAAATAGATTTAAAGCATCAAAATACAAATGCAGCCGCAAACTGTTTACATACCAATGAAAATTGCAAAATTCTTGGCTTAAGCTCGAATGTCACTTGAACGCTGTTACGCCGAATTAACTAAAAGGCTCGTTAAATATAAATTATGAGCGCGTTGGTATTGAACAGACCGAGATTTTCTCAATAAAAATAAAGAGAGAAAGCATCTGTGCGAACAATAATCGCGAAGAAATTAGCCGCAAAGAGGGTTTTAACTGAAAGAAATCGCGAGAAGAGAGCGCGATGAAAGAGAGATTCCGTAGAGTCATCGAACGAACATGATCGCGTCGTAAACTTGGTCTCGTTTTCCGCTTGTAATACAATTAGCAGTCACAAAGCTGCTACCACGATACTACATTTAAACGAGAAACGGCGCTTCGTTAAAGCGGAGCGTCTAAATTGCAGTCCACTTTGTCGTGGATGGCACGTGACAGCATAAATTTCACCGGCGATCTGCTTTCGTGAAAGCGACGATCTGTTTCCTCCAGTGCTTGATGAAGATGCTCGCTTTCCGAACACCCTGTTGCAACACGAGCATAGAAATTTAATCCGCGTAGCTAATTTTGAATTAGTGCGTGTCTGTGCGAATCCTGCCAACTGTGCATTTCGTCTACGCGATTCGCCATATCAAAAATTTGTAGAAATAATTAATATTCGTAAACAATATAAAACATATATATCGCGCGTGCACAGAGTTGCATAGACGATACATTATTCGTAGAATGATACTTCGCACGCATAAAATATTGGAGTTATATATTTTTCAACGCGGATAATGTTATCTCGATATTAAATGCTTAGTTTATGCGACATTTTTGAAAAACCTTGAATTCCGTGCATATTTCCAGACTCAGTTACGCGGCCAAGGCGATCTAGCAATAATTTCCCGCGAATGATGTACGATTCTTCGATGATCGTTCGCGGAACGGACGATCGCCGAAGTCTCGTCTCGACCTTGATGCTATTTTAAAAGTACGTCAACGCAACTGCTCGATCGTTCTATTCTGCAAAGTCTGCGGAAACGGCGAGAGCAACGATTTATCGAACAAATGACCGGATTTGAATATCGATGCCGCTACTTTTTAAGTCATGGATGATGATGCGCCGAGTCTCTGTGTTTCTTTGACGTGTGACTTTATAAATACATGAAAAATCAGTTCATGTTATGAAAACACTATCGGTTTCCGGGCCGACATCTGTTGAAAGTAATTGCCGGAATACTTATTGTTAGCTGGACAAGCGCGTATGATATAAAGTAACGGTCAGGTAAATTCAGCTCGCCGTGGACGAAATGCGCGGAAACGCGAATGGACGTTCGCGAAACTAACTGGACAAGATGTCAAACTCCGCAGCAAACAAACTTAGCGAACGTATGCGCGTTCGAGGCATGATTACTTGACGCTAACGTTTAACGGGGTAAAAGACTGGCAGCGGCGTTCCTCTCGTCGTGAATCGTCTCAACGACGATATTATATGTAGAAATTAGAGACATTTTAACCGGTTGGCTGAAAGCAAACGAAAAGTGAACCAATAAGACGAGTTAGACGAGTTTCTCCGGGACAGCTGTTGTGCATAACGTAGAGAAACGTCGGCGAATCATTCGGGAGGGGGCCGTAAACGGAATGGAAATCAGTTAAGTGCCGCAAGCACGGCGTCGAAGTTTGGAAACGTTTGTCACTGCAATTAACATTCGGAGAACCGAAGTCTATCCGAACGATAATTTCTTTAGAGACAGAAATATTTGTTTGGTATTTATATCGTAATATATCTAAAATTATTAACGAACTTTGTACGAATGGTTTCTTTAAATCATTAATCTTCTAGATTTCGGAATCATGATCGAGTCTTTTTGATTAGCCGATTTAAAGAACAATTGGCTTCAAATAGCGCTAAAGAATCCGTCATTAAAATTCAGGACGAGAAGCATAGAGAGAGATTCTAATCAAAATGACAGGTATTTTCAAACTCTCGTCAAACGCGAAATTTATATTTTATTCACAAACGGCCAATGAAAGGAAACAGTTTGACAGTCGGATATAGAATTGTGAGAGAAATGGAAGGAAGAAAAGTCGTACGGCGAGAAGGAGAAAATACGAGTCGCCTATAAACTCGACGACCTGTTTTCGTCCGCGAATTTGTCCCGCAAATTACTCACCCTGTTCCTGACGTCCAATTAATCATCGTAATTCTAAGTTACCCACCCGACCGACGATACCAGTACTGGCAGCTGTTGAATTATTTTCGAGTTGCAGCTCCACCCGATCTGAATGAGCTTTCTGTCTGCCATATTTCATAGGGAAATTGCAGAAAAGAATAAGAATATCCGCCGCGTTTCCAAGAATATCTCGGCTAGACTTTGACACGTCGTCATTCTTTCAGTAAAAACGCATTTGACGCGAAACCAATAGGAGTTTGTAACTTGAAAAAAATATAATTCCTTTTTTCTATGTCGGAGATATAGTGCGATAAATAACAATTAGAAGCTAAAATAAAAGAAATAATTTTTTTATCGCCGTACATTAACTATAGAATACATTATATTTTATGCGTTTAATTACATAAGTCTCGTTATTATACCTGCGTTTAAAATCGCTAGGCCGGAGAGGATTCATCGCGTGCGAAACGTCGAGAAAAATTCAAGAACACCAAGAAATAAGTTTTTGGATTAGCAACGACCAACGTTGACATTTAATACGATTTATGGGAGAGCGGGGATGCACGCATAATATCTTTGCCGTTATCGGGGATGTGCTCGCGCGCCGATAATGAAACACGACTTTGGTCGGTATCCCATTGTATCCCGAACTCCCGCTCTATCGTTGGAGATTACTACGGGAAACCTGTTGAATATCATTCACGGGGGGGGGGGGGGGGGAGTTGTGAACCCAACATTCACAGTTACAGACGCAGCCCGTTACTATTCTCTTCCACTACAAATACGCCGGCGACTTCGCTCACTCGTATACTCGTGCCGCTATTGTTAAAGGTCTCCGGCAATCGCGACTGCAGGTGTAAATGGAAACGAGACGGTTAATCGCGATGAACATTGTTCACGCACGCAATACTGAATGCAACTGCACGATTTGCGAAGCGGAAAATCATAATAGATTACATGCTAAGATTATAATTTTAGTTAATAACGAAAAAGAAAAAGTGTATTTTGCTGAAACACGTGGAAAATGCGAATGTGTTGAATGCATCACTTGTTAAAGATTAAGACGAAATAGCGAAATGCTATTCTGTAGCACTACCTTGATATTCTATAATTTTCGCTCATTATTTTGTAGTATATGCTATTCTAATAGCTCTGGAAACAAATTTGAGATTTTTGCATCTGGGAAATGATATATTTAATTATTTCCGATTTCTCTCGCGTCATAATTAATATTTATCAGAATCACATATATAATTAAAACGTTCCGGAGAGGACTGAAATTTTTATAAAAGAGCCATGCAATTATTTTATAACATTATTCGACGGTGGAGATAGATTAGGGTGAACGTGAGAAAACGTTGAACACTCTTGGCACGTGCAGAGTGACCTGACAAAAATTCCTCCTTGCCTCGGGTTATCCGACCTTGCGTCTAGGTGAGGCCGTAGGTGACGACATTACGGTCCGCAATTACCGCCGATAAAATGCCAAGCATCCGCGCTATCTCGCGCTATCGGCGCGACGGATTCTCGCGTTCCCAGCGAAACGTCGAATGTCTTTCGATGCGTTTTAACGAAGATTGTCACGAACGGAATTATCAATATGATTGAAGAGAAATTCGATACGCCATCGTCACGTATCGGTTTTTAGATCGTAGGTGCTATAAATGCGAAATGTCCAGCCGAATGTTTGTCTCCATCGGCCGCCAGATTCTATTTATCGAGAGTTCGTATCTGATGTACGATGCAGCTGACACCTCGTTTTCTCGCGTTCGCAACTGGCGGCGAGTGCTTCCGAAAATATTTCACTCGGTCGACGACGCGTCGTCGTCAGGCTGACGGCCGGGCTTTCGACGTTGCACTTAAATTTCAAGCGACGCACTCGTAAATATCGGCGTGCGATTTCGGTTCCGGATGCAACAGGTCGAAACTGTCGAATCTGCAACCTCGTCGCAGTTTATAAATAAACCGACGATGACGTAGGGCCGCGGCACATTTGGCGAACGACGTCAGAGTTACCGTGAGCGGGCGCGTATATGTACAGTATATGGGTGATGCCATAAATCGGGTTTACGCTTTACAACGTAAATATTTTTAAAAATTGCACTCTCCCGATTCGCGTTCGCGCAAAACGCTTTCGCGAAATTTTACTGCCACACACGGAATTTTTCGAGCCGCGAGGAATTATCTCCTGCAAGCTCTTGAAAAGCTTTTTCACGATCGAAACTGTGCGTGTTCTTTCGCGATTTATCTCGTTTTTTAATCCTGTGCAAGCTCCAATATTTAGGTAAATTCTCCAGTAGGCTTTCATAGAATCCTCCGTCAAAAGAGTAAATTCGTTGAACTCGTCGCATAAAGGAGAGTAATTCTGAATGAAGTGTCGGCTACTTGGCAGACTTCGTTACGATGCATTGCACGTTAAACGGATACATGCGAATAGCATATTCAGAGTTTTGCTATACTGTCCTATCTAGAGCCTTGATATAACGTGTGACACGTCGTAACGCTAACGCCAAAAAATCGAATTAACACGCTTCACTCGCATCCGGTGCTCGTGAATACTCGTATTCATTAAAACACGATGTCTCTATATATTTTGTGGTGCTACACGAAACTTTAACCCAGCTAAATCTTATTCATGTAAAAGTTATGTTACAATATGCAATCTCGAAATTTTACTTTTTATTAATTTCGTAAACTTTACGATTCTAAGTATCCTAAGATTATTTTGGCATTTTGAATCCTTGATAGATACTTATCTCTCTCTTTAAAGTTCTAAATTCTTTTGTATCTTTTTACCTTCGAAGCTTTTAGTATCTCTGATGTCTTCAAACGTTAGGTTTTATAAATATCGATGCTCTTAGCTCATCGATTATTATATTAGCGTATCACTATTACGGTAATATGTTCCTTTCAATCGTTCAAACAGACGTTTGGCAATCGTGCTGTGACACACCCGCGATAATATTCTACGAGGCATCATCGGGTTTGTCGGACATTTTCTGGCAAACGAGACGTCGACGAAGATGGACGGTGTCTGGTTTCTCGGCGACGTCGGACGTCGATTTCGCGTCGTTGATCGGGAGAACTAAGAAATCGCGCGCAAATTACACGCGCATCCAGAACACGGAGGCAATTTCATCGCAACGGTAGCGAAAATGTATAGAACGAACAGCCGGTACGCGTGTTGCCCGTTTCGCTTTCTGGTCGATGCCTCCCGGCGTTTCAATTAGTGAAGGCACCAGGCACCATCGGTCGATGGGCTGCTCTCGTCGTCGTCGGTCGTTCCGATCTCGAAATAGATCGAGTTCTCGCCGTCGCCTGTCCTCGGACCACCGTAAGCCGCGCCTGACCCTTTACTGCCCATTTTTCACGCCCGTCCGATTAAACCCATCGCGGCTTTGTCGGTGGCACGATTTCGGACGAGCTTTGGGCGAGCTCCAGCCGCTCGTGAACCTTTATCCTTAGAGTGTCAAACTTCTTGGAGCGCGTCGCGTCGCCAATCGTTCATCGAAAATTCGAAAATTGATTCTGAAAGGAACGTTTCAGCTTAAATGAATCACTATTAAATATTCTGATTTTGTTTTGACATAGTCAATTATTAATTAATCAACAAAATAAAAATTGTTAATATAATATTATAACTTCTGATATTTATAGGGGTTTTTTTTTTTTTATAATAGTTTGAGAATACAATAAATCAAATATATAATGACAGAATTAAAAATTTAAAACATCGTTAAAAGCGTAGGAGAAAAATTTTATACACCTACACAGAGAACGATTATACAGCACGGGCGCGATGGTGGTGGCTTGATTGAAATGATTCGTATGCAAGGAATTGCATTTCGGGATCACGATAATCGAAACTCGAGACGGCATAATTGAAGCGTAATTAGCCAAGTGGCTCGCCATTTTTTATTATCGCGGCTGCACTGTTCGGTGCTTCAATTGGGAGTGACAAACCACTTCATTTGACAAAGCATCGGCTTGCCACAGACGGGAAAATTGAAAGAGAAATCAATATGTTATCATCGGCCGAGAGTAATTTTTGTCTTCGCTGAGGTCAACAAACTCATTGCCATGCCACTCTCATGGACAATCAAAATATAAAATAAAAAGAATTTGTTGACATTGCATTATTTGTGCACAAAGTATTGCGGCATTAAAAATTATTTATACGATTTAATGACGGATCAAGGATCTTATGACAAAAAAAAGCATTAAATTCCACTGGGATAAGGATAATCTCAATAAATTTAAGAAATAGATTTACTCATTTTTGAGACTAGACGTACCTCACATATGTGAAATGAAAAAATATATTTTGTGTCTGCTTGTGAATTTTTCATGTTATTTAAAGGTTTGCGATTAAGCAATGTTTGCGTTCCAATAATATTTTTTTCATTCTAGCATAATTTTTCTTGTTTACACACGTTGAAATGATACGTTAGTTCGAGCGTCAGCGGTAAAGTTTGCCGTAATTTACAACCCACACAACGTGTATTTTTTAAGGGGATGCGTTTTTGTACCTTGCGCGTTAACCGGTCTGTCGACAACGGGGTGAACGACGGTTCTACACGAGAAAGGTCAGGCCATGATTGGGCAAGGCGGAAACGAAGGTCGATTGGGGAAGGTCCGCGTTCTCACATAGGATATACGATTTTTGCCGCTATAACGGAAGAGAAAACATTCGGACTCATCGTGTTGTCGCTGACGTAAGGATGCCCGGCGTCGAAGGGAGGAGCGGTAGGTCGGACTTAAAAATAACGCACTACTTGAAACAGCTGCGTCGATGGAAAGTTTCCTCTCTCGATTTCGGGATATAAAACAGCATTCGGGTTGCGATGGATTTTGCTCGATAATTTTATGAAATTAGTTTTATACGAGGACTTTTTTATACAGGATAATTTTTAAAAATGTGTATTATTGGCAAAACTTTTCTGAATAGCAGCATTCTTTATACACAGCATTTTGTTGTCAAAATTTATAATATTTAATACTTTAAATGATATCTTTAACTTTTTTAACGTTTTTTTATAAATATTTTTTTTTGCGTTTTGACAAGTTTTTATTTGGCATACATTTTTCTTTACACTAGTGTATTTAAAAATGAAATAATTTGAAATTTGACGTTAAACAGATGATCGGATTTTTAATATTGCGCTCGCAAATAGGTTTGATATTGTGAACAAAGGGTAACGCAATTATAACAATGCAAATGGTTGTCTCGCATGAAGCTTGACAAGGCGGAAGATTATTATTCTACGCCGATAATAAAATTTTATCGTCTCTTTGGCGCGGAGCCACAACCGCATCACGCTCAGTAGTATCAAACGACATGATCGCGCTGATTGTTATTTGCTCGATGTCCACTTCAAAATAATTAATTATATTCCATAATTAACATTGAGTTTCATGAATTTTGTTCTCGTGTACTCGATGCTTCAAGAGTCGGATTCAGACAACGAGCGCTGCTATAAGCAGCTTTAAAATACGTTACTTTCTTTCATGAAGCGATATTTTTTATAATTTGTAATCCGGAATGAGAAATCTTTACAAATATTGAATTATATCGCAACTAAACTTCTTTCTAAAAAAAAGACTCCTAAAATTATAGATCCATACAAAGAAACACTATCGAGACAGGACGCTTATTTTTAATGTTAATAGATGAGCCGATCAATCGCACGTGTCACATCCCGCGGTTAATTTTCCGCTTTAATGTCGTATTTTCGGTCTGCGGCTTTTTGAACGCAATCGTGGATTCGTCGCTCATAACTTAACACATCCAGTTTGCCGGTAATTTCTGTCCGTTTTCATCTTGTCGCGGAAATGTAAATGTGTCGATTCACGATTGCGGTTTTCTGATGGAAGTGGCAGATGGATGTTTAATCTTGATTACGCATCACGAACTTTGCATATACGACAATCAAAAAGTTTGCACAATTTGACTGTGCTTAAACAAACAAACAATATATAAATATATATCTCGAAAAATAGAATGTTACTTTACAAAATGTTAAAATTTGGTCTACGTAGGTCTATAAATTTTTAATCATCCTGTATTCTCTCATTTTATGCTCACATCGAGTATATAGCAGCAGTGTGGAGGGTAATTCGATTTTTCCGACGCAAAGGAGACCGTTTCCCGAACGGAATTGCTTGTTCTCGCCCGCGATTGTTGTCCGTATGTGGTGCGCATATTGAAAATTCGCACCAACGATCATCGGACAATCGACGTGCGAAATGAGCTCTTTAATCTCGCAGGTGATATCCCCGCGGCGTCAGAGGAAAACGTTTAATCCCCGCTTTGCATAAATTATTTTCTGAAATGGGATCGATCGATTTAACTTTCGTGTTGCGCGTGGCGACGGTCTCCGAATGCGAGAGAAATTTGCATAATGTGCGCGAAAATAGCGTACGGTATCTAAATAATATCTTTGCCGGTTTAATGCATCTTTTGCGCGAGATATTGTCAATGGGGAATGTGGAACATAAAAAATAGATATAGAAAAATATTGTATTATAATTTAAATAGTATACATTCTATTAAATATTAGAATAACATTTTTAATTTATAAATATTCAGTTTCTATTATATATTTGAATGTTTTTTATACAAATCCTTGGGCTCTTGCATCTCTAATCCTGGAGATTTAATTTTTACAACTATTAAAAAAAAATTATCCACGCTATCCACCGTGCAACTTGGCCAATTATATCTTTTGTTAATTTAGCGGTAGTTTGCTATTACATTATCAAAGCACATGAGCGTTTCCCAAACCTTTCTCAGGTCGAGAGCTTTTCTGGCAGCTCGACGACCGAGGGTAAAATCGGGCACAGTGTCTTCTTTGTACTAGCGATACGGGCTTGGCAAGCTTTTGCACCATCTGACGGTTCTTCCGGAAGAGTTTTCGCACGAACAGCTTTCAAGCTCGCGCGAAAGCTCACAAATGGCTGCCGCCATCTATTCGATATAGAGAACAGATATTTTTATAAATAAGTGCACGTTGAAATAAAAAGCTCGTATCATTGCTATTGATCATCTAATTAATTCAGATTTTATTAAAAACGGTATAATTTCCATTTTTTTTTATAATATAAAGAGTATAAATTAATACAGATATTTTGCGTTTTTTATTAATTAATTGTAAACTCAAAAAAATTAAAATTTAAGATTTTTGCATATTATAATCAATTTTGTTTTTGATAGAAAATAACAAAAAATAATTTTTTTATTTTACATCTGGATAGAAAAGATTTATTTTATATCTATAAATTTATAGATTTTGTAACACATAAAAATGAGAAAGATAAATTAATCAATTAAACAAGCTAGAAAATTCGGTATCATAATAAAATAAAATCAAATAGTTTTATACCGTCAAGTTATTTCGCGTTTGTAATTCAAAATATATTCCTTGAGTTATAGTCGCTTATTATATTCACATCTATCATTTTTGTGTTTAAATAACTCGACCAACATACGAATGTCATCAAGAGGTCCAATTTTACGCGTATTCGCGTTAAATACTGAATTATGCGTCGAATGCAGCACAACCGCGCATATTATCGCGCGCAAGCGTTGCCAAAAAGAAATTCCGGGCGATTTAGCAAAAAGGATTTGCATGGATACGACGGCGAAAATTATCGCGGCCGAGGAAACGTCATCGGTTTGTCTCCTTTGTGCGAAAACATTGCTTCCGTTATTTTGTACCGCGAAATTCGCGAACTGGCCAGCTCGTCGGAGAGAGAAAGACAGAGAGAGAGAGAGAGAGATCTTCGCAAGCCTTTCGCAATCTGTTTTACGCAATTCCCGTCACGGACGTTGCCGACATCTCCGCGGAACAAATTATTTTCCGCGTATATTATTCTTCTGTCTTATATATGTAACATTCAAATTTGCTCCGCAGCATTCAAATATTCGACTGATGGGACCAAAAGATTGTACATGCAAACATCGATGTTTCCAAAGATTTGCGTTGTACAAGCGCGATATTCTCGTCATCCAGACACTCTTGGCCTCTTCTATTTCCGACATTTGTTTTTAAGAAAAATAAACGCTTGTGACGGCAAACGATAAGTCTCGATACCTATGTATATTCGGTTCCACGTGTCTCCTTCACTGCTTTATTCCATTTCCTACGCGCAATATGAAAAATTTACATTTTAGGAGGGCGACAGAGAACAAATAGTTACCTATGTAACGCAGACACGGGTCGTGTGTAAAACATTGCAAAACCGCAAAATTAGTTTACGAAACGCATAATAGAGAATTCCCTGTTTTCTGAATATATCAGGGAATTAATCCATCGACATGCGAAAAATTGTCCGTCAATTTCTTCCTTTTTCTAAAGATATAATAAAAAAGATCTATAGTTTTAATGATATTCTCTAGGTATCTTCTAAAAAGAAATTCAAAGATTTTAAATTACAATTTTTTAAATATTTAAATATTATTAGTAATGACTGATGATTCAAAGAGTATTGATTTTAAAAAAACGACAATCACAGGAGAAGGGATTTAATTAAAGAAGAATCGCTTCGGCGTCGCGACGCGGCATCTCGCACTATGCGCTTTTTCCCGTGCGTCGTCGTCGTCGTGGCGGGTGGCGGCCTAATTATACGTGTTTCTCCGTATTTCTGGAAGCGATCCGCGGACGGGGCGCGGTGCGGCCCGCTCGCGGTACAGCGGAGACGCGTTTCCCGACTTCAGTCGCGCGTGATCCATCTCGAGAATCGCGCATATTTTGAATTATCTCTCGCAACGCGTTATCCGAGAGACGACTCTCTCAGCGTGAAGGAAGATTGTTCTTTTGGCTTCCGTAGTCGCAGCATCCATTCACGGCCGTCCAGCTCGTTCATGAGGCGAGCACGCGGATATCGAAAGAACGAGAGAGCTCGGATCGATCTTCGGCTCGATTAGATGCATTTGTTGCAATTTCTTTTCTTTTCGTTTAAAATTAATTTGCTTCTCGTTAAGGATATTAATATGTCTGATGTAATTTCATCAGAGGTCGCGTGACATTTTTTGATTAGGCGAAGAGTAAAAATTTTATGTCAACGTTTCGGATTTGATAGCTAGAAGATTTTTATCCTAAACTGTATCATTACACGTGACGATCGATCTGCTTTTCGACAACCGAGGATTAGGGGTACTATGATTATGTACGAACTTGTAGAAATCTTTTTTGACGCGACAAAGGATAACCGTAAGGATTTTTTAAAGTGTTCGTCGTGTGAAGGATTTAGAAAGGAGTGACATTTAATTCTGTGCGAAGCAAGATATCGCGACGATAATCATGGCGACCACGGAGATCTTCCAGGACTGGGATTCTCCTTACGAGAATCTCAGCACGATGAGGACCACTACTAAGACCACCAGAAAAACTACCACGACAACCACCACCAAACGAGAGGTAAAATTCGAAAGAGTTAGGCTTCGGTTTCTTAATGAATATGCATTCCATTCTCTCTTTCGATTTTTAAATATTTGAGATCTTTATTTTTCCTTCGAATTCTTGCATATATTATTAATAACATTGATTAACAAATATCAATTTATTTGTAGATGTGTATTTTTAATATTTGAAAATATTTTCACTTATTATGTGTGTGTTTATATATAAATTCGTAGTTTTTAAATTCTTGGATTATTTAAGATGCATAGAGTCTTTAGAGATTTCGAATCTTTAGATTCTTGGATCGAATTTCTTGGTATATTTTTTGTATTATAATTAAAAACTGAAGGCTTATTTACTTCTGAGATTAAATCTGGTGATCTTGCCAGAATCTGTCGCGCGTTTCTGCTCTTTCATACATCATGCTGATCGCGTATCTTTACGCCTGTCAAGTGGATCATAAACATACGGAAGATTTAGGATGTTCGTTTGCGACTCGGAGATTTTCCGGATTCGCGTCAGCGGATTAAGTCGAGAATGGGTGGAAAGGCCAAGAAAAAGCCTTCTTTCTTGGCGCGTGTAGGTCGAGTGCACAAAGTAGCTGCTTTCGCATGCGATTATTCATAGAAAGTGGTTTACGATTTTCCGGCTGTTTATCCGTGAAACGGGTCCGCGATGTAATGGCAGCTTTGGGTCCTGGCAACTGTTTTGTAAACGCGCGAAAAGCTTTACATTTTGAGACACATTCGTCCCTTTATAAAACGGATTTTCCGTCTTAAATAACAAGAAATTTCTTTGACGGATTTTCCGTCTTAAATAACAAGAAATTTAGTTATAATATATTGATTAAGTTCTTAGATTTTCTTAATTTCTCGTATTGATCAATATTTAGATGCATTCGATTTTTGTGTATTTTTAAATATTTCTTTTCTTTTCCGAATATCTAAATCATATTTTATCTTCTTATGTGGAATGACGTGAGCCAAATGCAAAATACAAGTAATCAAATTTCCGACCTTGTTAGCACCACTTTTATACTGACAATGATATGTATGGCATATGTTGCAGTTCGACCGTCGACAGCCGCGCGTGGTATGTTGGCATTGAAATTTCGAAACCGAGAGAATGCATCCGGCTATTGTAAAAATACACTTGATATAAATACGGTTAAAGCGACGCTAAACAAAAGCCTCGGAAGGAGAAGACTCGGAAGGACCGCTCGCTCGTTTAACGCGGGCTTTTTCCGTTACCTATAAAAAGAATTCAATGTCTTTTTGTGTCGCGGCTGCAGGTGCTGGCCGCGTGCCAGATGGCGTGAATAAAAATCGCAATAAAAAAAGATGATTGCGTAATTCGCGATGATTTGATATCCCGTAGCCCGTTCCCGAATTTATGCTCGTCGGTCGAATGCTTTTATGCTCCAAGTCGTCGTACAAAAGCGACCGTCCATTCAGAGGCTAAGTCGATAATTGAAAATGTCACATTCAGTCGCTGATTTTCATGAGTTTGTTGAACAACTTTATAGGAACATTAACGCGCACATGACGTCTGTCGAATAAAGCGCGCTGCGTTTGCGTCAAAGCGCGATTCGGATCTTTAGATTTAGCGGCTTTAGACTCTCGAAACTTTGGACTCTCAATTTTGCGCGCGCGGGCTCTATAAATTTCATCGACGTAATATTCTTCGTCCGTCTTTCCGGCTCCTTGAAGTAACAATGTGTGTTTAGCTTTTGGCGTATCGACACCTGGCTCGGTTTCTCTGGCGATAATCGAACGATGAGCGTGCAGCCTCAACGTGAAACCGCGATCAATCGCACGCATTAATCCGCGTATTTTTTGTCGATATTTTTAAAATCATTTAGCGCTAATCATTCTTGAAATATAGGCTCGATAGTTGCACTCAAAAAAATGTCTTGCTGATATAGGTAGATTTCTAGGTGTCACAACAAAAATTTATCGCTATTTTTTGTATCTGTTAGAATATTGTCTGTTACATATAGAATTTATAGCAGCAATATTCTAATAATATCTTCTAGAAAATTTAGGTCCCATTGCCAAATGTTAATCACTGCATTGGATAAATATGAGTTTCGATACTACAGCTAGAACGATCTTTGTGAGAAATATAACTGCCAATTATAACTGCAGCATCGAAAAATTGAGAGAAATTGTTTAAAAGAGCTAGATAGATTGGGCGCGTTATACAAATATGTTAGATGTGAGGATTATATATTCATTTGTTTCTTGCCGCTAATTTTTTCTGTGTATCACAGCCAAACTTTATAACAAGTATGATTGGCCTTAACATAGATAGGCGCCACAGAAAAACATTCTTTCTAAATTTCACAAACAGTTCAGATATAAATTCTGTCTCTGTCACTTAGATTGATTAAATGCGAAACATATGCGATATCACAGTATTTGCTAATCATTTATGTACCTCAGTTAATTTTGCGCACCCAGAAAATTTTTGCTGTAGTTGCAATACCACTTTTTTGAGTGTGCTATCGGTAGCAGATTGTTTTTGAGATTTTGCCGGTTTGTATTTTGCGCGCTTAGATATTGCATTTATCTCACATATTTTATATCCGTTTAGAGTTTCATTCATTATATTTTCGAAGCGGCACGATGGTCTGCTATTGGCCGTGAGTGCGAAAAGCGAAACGAAGGTTTTTCGCAGAAATTTTCACGAAAATACCAGTGCGATTGCGACGAAAACTTTTGACGGTCTGTTAAAGCCGTTGCCAAGATGCGGCAAGACTTATAAATTATCCACAAGGAGATTAATATCCGCGGAGCGTGAAGAATTATAGCGCACAACATAAATCGCAATATTTTCTCGCGAAGTCGCACTTTGCTTTGGCGCGGCTCGAATACAATAAGCCTAGAGTATGCAATTAGGAACACGCTCGAATACAATGCTAATGATAATTGACGGGACGGCAGGTATCTGTTACGGGGCTGCGTCTTTCGCAATGAGATGCAATGACTGGGATGCAATGACGGGATGCAGTGACTGGAGAAAAGCGCGTGAAAGATACGTAGACGAGATACACACGCACACGAGGTATAACGCAACGAGATATGCGTGGGCAGCGGTCCTTGCGATTTTACGTCTCAAGAACAGCATGAACAATCTTCCGGTTCGGCAAACAAATTTAAAAATGAGAATGAGCGTAACTTTAAGAGTGCGGTTAAGGTAGATTTTGGCATGGTTCACGCACAGGATAGACGCTGCAAATTATGAATTATTTACGACGAGGATCTATTAATCTCGTACAAAATCGTTTCGTTGTTCGCTATTCTCGCCTCGCCTCGTCCAGCCGAATTCCCTCACGCGGACTTTCTGGCTGCCAGGACAATCTCGTGAGAGAGACGTGGGTCTCGCTGCTAAATCGGAAATCGTAAAACCGAGATTGTCGGGGTTGGCGCTCATAATAGAATACACCGTACAATTGGCAGTTCCGATGTCGTTTACCTCGCGCGTTCTTTCGCGCGGACTTTGTCGGACGATCATCGAGTAAAACCGTTCTACAATCGTGATTTTCTTTTACAAACGATCATAAACTTGTTGTGCGCATCGTGCATTCCGAAAATAGGATCGGCTTGTTCCCTCGGTACTCTGATTTTCTCTTTCTGTCTGCCTCTTTCTTGGACTTTTCTAATTATAAACCTCGATCTCTTTGTACACATCGCCGAGAATAGAGTACGAAAGCTGCCGCGGTAAATGAGAAGTTTCGAGGGTTTCTGACCTCGCGCGCGGTCATTATTCTCTCACGTGACAGGAAAAAATAAAGTACACGTGGGTCCGTGACTGTCGTTGTTAATAAAAAAGAACCTTGAACCTTGTTCGGCAAACGCGGCGATTGGATGTATATATTTTCTCTTCGTTCGACTTTTTTGGATTCGCAATTCGGGAATTTGCCAATAAAAATATTTACATTATCGGACGAGAAATAAAGAGAACCAGATGCTTAGACGGGTATTCAGTCGGGAAAAGCTCTCGTCCGAACGAACGAGAATGATTTATTTAAAGCAGTTCACGCGAAATTGTTTCCGTCGCACTTCGCACCGAGCTCGGAATAACTTGAAAAACATGTGAAGTTTTGAAAAGCATAGAGTTCTTGCTTTTCTTTTCTATAAAACTAGGATTTTATGATTTCATACAATAAATTTTCTAATAAATGTATCTTATTTTCTTCTACATCTCTCCAAAACTCGAGCCAATTTAATCAAAATAGCGATTTATGTTTAACAACTTTGAAATTCTAGAAAAATAGGTGGCTTTGTAGATTGGTTTGCGACTGAAAATATGTATTCAAAGGTTTCTTTCAATTTCACGTTCTTGGATTGCGTAAATTGCTGGAATTACGGAGATACTTAATACAAGCTGATGACTCTTAAGGAGAGAGAAAGTCTCCATCCTTGGATGTTTGTACATGATGCGTTTTATGGTATAAAAAAATTTGCTTAGTACACTTATATCGCGGTATTTCATCTCCGGAATGTAAAACGAGATCTCTCCGTGCTAGAAAGTATGTTACAAAAATATTGCAACGAACAATCGGATTTAATCGTGCGAATGGGTGATCAGCTCACGCGTAATTAGGCAGAAGAAAAGTGCAGCGTGATTTTTTTTAAGAAAATGAAAGCGATGGACCATTGTTTTCATCTCGCGCTCAGACAATTTAGATTTGCCACAATCTCGATGGCCGGCTTTTCTCTCTCGGAACGAGCAAAGGCTATTTTGCGTTGGTGTATTTCTCGTGCGATCATATTGTGATATTTACGATCGCACTTGACGTAAATCATCGTAACATTAGTCTCGGTATATTTACGAATCGCCTTTAAATTAAATCAGCAGCCCGAAGCATCGTCGATTGTGTAAGAGCTGTTGCCGTAAATGTCGCGGGTTTCTTTTCATTGCGGGACTACCTTCGAATACGTAAATTGCTTGATTATGTATGATACGCGGGGGCGGCTTTTATTACCCGTCACGTATGTCATGTATGTCATGTATGTTACATTGTGCATAAGTGTACATGGCGGGATGACCTTTTCATCAATCATTATGGAGCTTCCCACGCGTGTGCGGGTGAGCTGTGATCAACCGATCGTGACTAAGCAAAGGGTTTTTAAATGCGGGATTAGTCGAAGGGACAAAGGCGTTGTTATGCTAACGACGATTTTTTTATGACGCCACGAATAAAGATGGATAAAATAGAATTCTTCCCGTTTAAACTATTTAATCATCAAGGATTAAGGTCATATCTCTTTTAAATCGTATTTCTTTTAAGTATTAAAAAGAGTACACAGATAGCTTCTGGAATGTAAAAGAGAATGCTTTACGGTTCCAGTAACAGTTTGCGCGTTCGACCATGGATCGTATCTGTCAATTTAATACCCGCGCAAAATAAATCGAAAGAATTTGCCAAACAGAGCGGAAATTCATAAACCGTCTCAAAAATAAAGATGGATGGTATCGAGTAGAAGAATTGAATCATTCTCGAATTTGATGTACGAATACCGTTCGTAAAATAGAATTCTTCCCGTTTAAACTATTTAATCATCAAGGATTAAGGTCATATCTCTTTTAAATCGTATTTCTTTTAAGTATTAAAAAGAGTACACAGATAGCTTCTGGAATGTAAAAGAGAATGCTTTACGGTTCCAGTAACAGTTTGCGCGTTCGACCATGGATCGTATCTGTCAATTTAATACCCGCGCAAAATAAATCGAAAGAATTTGCCAAACAGAGCGGAAATTCATAAACCGTCTCAAAATACGCATCGCTTCCGTTTATCCGTGATCGATTTGCGCGCAACAGCGGAACGGAGATGTGTTAGCCAGCTTTCCGAGCCTGCTAAACTTAGGTCGCATTGACACATGTGATTATTTACACGGAGATCGGAGAAAGGATGTACACCGGGTATAACCCACGTCGTGTCAACGACCCCGTCGATGATTTCTCATCACCGGAATTTCCGATCGATCACGAGCGTCGGGATTGATAACCGTCCCCTCTTCTCCTCTTTGTTTGTCGCCGATGGCGATCGTCGTCGATCTCTATTTATTCATAGACCCGAATGTTTATTCACATCGTCGAATGCATCAGACGACAATTTTGCGAATCATATACGCGAGCTCAATTTACAAAATAATGTTCGAAAGCGAGATACGGGAAGCTCATCGAGAGATCGTTACGTCGCAAGAGGATTGATGAATAGAGAAATGGGGCAAACACAGATACACGAGCAGAGAAGCGTGGGCGTTATCGATCAAGGTCGAATGCGCTCTCGAAATACACCGATGAATCGATCGGGATTCGAAATAGGGACGCTTCGTCGTAGTCGTATTTTTGTAAATCGGTGATGCGCGGCAAAGAGTAACGACGGATCTTGCCGGCTTTCCGCGCGGTTCTAAGATCAAGAATCCGTGATCTTTCGTGAAAGCCCTCTTCGGGGTTTATATCCTCTCTTGTTAGTTCGAGACGTTGTACTTGGCGTTGAGAGGCAAAGGGCTCCCATTTTTATGAAAGGTACGGGATACTTGTCTATTAATATCTTTTATAATAAAAAATTATTTTTTTGTTTGTGTTTTTAACTTAAAAGATATTACTATTTTAATTTTTAAAAACATTATTATGGATGAATAATCTTTCTTAATAAATTTGTAGCTTTTATTTGTTCAAACTTTTTTTTAGAAATATTTAAAGTATAGAAAATGTTCGTATTTATAAAAAAAAAAAAAAAAAAAAAAAAAAAAAAAAAGAAAGAACCTGTTAACTCGGTCCCTTTCACACGAGTGTTTGACCAATCAACGAAAAACGCACGCTAGTATTTGCCCTACACTCTTCGAGCAATCCGATTGGATGCTACAGTGACTTTTCTAAGAGAAACTGAGGTTATATATTTCGTTTAACAGTTAAAGGTCGACATAGGATTAGAGGTAAAATAAGCGCGTTTGCACATTGTTACAAACTAAAAGTTGAAACGTACGACTTTTTCGGTAAAATCAGTAGTTTTAATTATTACAAAAATATTGTGTATTACTGAAATAAAAAATATAAAACTTGTTACAAACTAAAAGTTGAAACGTACGACTTTTTCGGTAAAATCAGTAGTTTTAATTATTACAAAAATATTGTGTATTACTGAAATAAAAAATATAAAACTTGTTACAAACTAAAAGTTGAAACGTATGGCTTTTTCGGTAAAATTAGTAGTTTTAATTATTATAAAAATATTGTGTATTACTGAAATAAAAAATATAAGACTTTCAATCTTTTTTATGTCTAATTTAAGGAGAAGGAAACTTAAATTTATCAATTTTATTTTATATGTGAATGGATTTTTCACTCATAAATAAAAAAAATACGCGCAAGGATTTTGATAGGTTTGTTTTAGGGAAAATAATGATATCTGTTTTAAAATGATTGATAATATTAATGTGGGGGGGCTTATGCAGGATATACTGCATGGAATTCAGCATTCTAATTAACCGCGTAGTCCAATCTGTTACGCAAGAGATCTTTGACACGCGTTGCTAATGCTAATCTCCGATTACCAGTAAATGTCGATAGCCTCACTTGAACTAACTAGTACAGCTATTGCGATAATTGACACAAATGACCGCTGGTAAACTCAATATTGTGACGTGTTTTACATGAAATCTATCTTCGCTTTAGAAGGAAGTCTCCAGTCAGCGAGTTTTATTGCTGATCCTTTTAAAGCTTTAACGTACCCTCTTGAATACT
>NW_021849477.1:1000583-1007306 GCF_003651465.1 Formica exsecta
TAACGACGGATCTTGCCGGCTTTCCGCGCGGTTCTAAGATCAAGAATCCGTGATCTTTCGTGAAAGCCCTCTTCGGGGTTTATATCCTCTCTTGTTAGTTCGAGACGTTGTACTTGGCGTTGAGAGGCAAAGGGCTCCCATTTTTATGAAAGGTACGGGATACTTGTCTATTAATATCTTTTATAATAAAAAATTATTTTTTTGTTTGTGTTTTTAACTTAAAAGATATTACTATTTTAATTTTTAAAAACATTATTATGGATGAATAATCTTTCTTAATAAATTTGTAGCTTTTATTTGTTCAAACTTTTTTTTAGAAATATTTAAAGTATAGAAAATGTTCGTATTTAAAAAAAAAAAAATAAGAAAGAACATCATTAAATCTGTCTTGAAACTATAAATAAAAATTTCCTTCAGCCAACCTATAGTAGGTTTTTATGAATTAACATAATTTAGTGTATTGTGGCATTCAAATACTGTTGATTTTTAAACACAACGTAAAAGTTCAAAAGATATCATAAAGACGTCCGAAAGAGATTAGCATGCCCATTAGGTTCTTTTACGATACCTTAATGGCGGCTCGTAGATGTTATAATCTGGCAATTAAATGACCGCGAGTTTGGGATCGTGTGTCGCGAAATATTAAAATATGTTCACATTTTTACCATGGTG
The DNA here is from genome assembly GCF_003651465.1 of Formica exsecta. NCBI lineage: Eukaryota > Metazoa > Arthropoda > Insecta > Hymenoptera > Formicidae > Formica > Formica exsecta. The sequence continues at coordinate 1,001,256 of NW_021849477.1, forward strand.
CAAAATTTACGTAGCGATACATACGGGGCGATAATATCTTTCATTATTCAAACTTACGGGAATTTGATGGAAAATTCTATACAAGAAGCGCTCGGCGATATTCTCGATTGCATCTCTATCTAACGGTTGATATGTAGATGCGATGAGGTCATCCGGCGAGTCCGTCAGATGATATCACGCCGATCTTAAACAGCAATAGGTTGTTTACTCGGACAAGGGACAGAGAGATGAAAATGCCATTCAACAAGGACAAGCTAATAAATTTATCAAACGTCAGATGATATCTTGTTTTACTTGCAATAGAAGGTGGATAAAGCATTTGGCCGCATTATAAATCACTCTTACGCGAAAAGTTCATTAGATGAAAAATCAATGTTTATAATGATTCGCTATTCAATTATATCTATGCATGGAACTTTTCAAATAAAAAAATTACGTATTTTGATAACTTTCTTTGCAGAAGATTTTTATATTCTTGATTAAGTACTCTGTCTATTTACGTCAATTAGCATATCTTATATTTGTTGAGTACATACATCTAGATATCTTTAAAAAATTCTCAAATCTTAGGATTTGAACTTTTTTTTTTCACGGTCCGAAAGAAAAATTACATTTAGGCAAAAGAAAAATGTAAACAGGAATTAATTTCCGCTGTTGTCATCACTTGTAATCCCGAGCGGAAACTTAGAAAAACTGAATCCTTCTTTTATGGGAATCGAGGCCCGGGGCCCTCGAAGTGAAAGTCGTTTTGAACGCAATTGCCGCCGGCTCGTAGACTTCGCTACTCGTACACAATGCCGCTCTACCCGGCACCTCTCATCGAGGTTCCAGCATATAAAACTCAGTTGTTTAGTAGCGCTTCAGCTCCGGGCGACTCTTGTCTTGGCTTACGTCGAGTGCCGCTCTTTACTCGTCTCACCTGATCGAGTGTTATCGTAAATCCAAAGTCTCGCCTAAGCTTTGTCGGTCTCTTCGCGAATTTGTGCCTGTGTGTCACGTGATTATTTTACAGGTCAACTCATTTCTGCGGCCTTCGTTGCGTAAGTACGGCTCCATTTGCGGTAATCGTTGAGATTCGCTCTCGGCGATGAGCTGTTATGGCAATGTGAGCTCTCGCAACAACAATTAACTTAATTGTACGCAATATAACATCTTACGTTTAAGGACTTGATTTTATCGTATTCGAGATTCAAACATTTAAGATTAGAAAATTTGAAAAGAACGTATTGCTTTTTAAAATATTTTATATATTTTTATAAAATACGCGCTTCAGCTTAATTATGAAAATATTTCGGATTGAATATGTGAAATATTTTCGTAAACTCTTTCGCAAAATTCCCGAACGATTTCATATCTCGATTCCGGTGATGCCGCGCAGTCCATTGCGGTTGTAGGCAAATAGCAATTATTCGGATAATGCGTGTATTTTGCATGCGGTATTCGGAGAAAATGATCGAGTGCCACTAATTAACAACTGGCCAATATTTGATCAGTTTGCTGCGCATATCGGCGATGCCTAGGCGCTCCATTATTCTAGTAATTGAAATCGTATAATATCGAGACCGCGCTCGATTGTTCGACCAAACATTTGCGTTGACTAATCATACACAGACCTCGATCTAGCAAACCGCAAATTCTTTTTACCAAAGTTGATTTAAGTGCTCTATATACACGTATTGTTCGAATATCTAGTATTTAGCGAATAATTACCTACGAAACAGAGATTTCAGTTCAATGGAATATAAATTTATTCGTAGATCTACTTTTAATTTACGAGACGTAAAAAGTCTTTATTCTTACTGTCTCAAGGAGTCTTCTTTCAATGACTATAAATTAGAATTATACAAATAAAAAGATACTTGATGAACTTTAAAGTTTGATTCGCGCTAGATTGTTGGAGAGTTTTTAGAGGGAGTTAAAGCTATGAAACGATTTATCGATTTGTAAGACGCATTACAAAATTTCGCTTCGTCGCCGATGTTAATAATTATTACATATAGGAGGAGGGTTTTCACCAGGAAGTCGAGATCGAAGTACTATTGATGAATATTCACGTCTATCAGACGTTACAGTGGATGGAGGTACAAATTGGTAGTCTATGCTATATCCCTATTACATACAGACACCGAGAATTACGTTAATAATAAGCGCGTGTCGAATGCGAATAATCGAACAGTTTACAAAGAGAGTATCTAAGATCCGATAAAAATAGATAATATAATATAAATCTAGCATTGAAAAGACATATTGCTCTCATAAACTTTATTCGAATTTGCACCGTTACAATTTATATTTCCACCGTTACAATTTACAGATTAATATTTATCTGATACTGGTACGCATTTAATTGTAATTTAATCTCATCTTAATTAAAGTTTAATCCGAATTTAATTTTACAAATTGATCCTGATTTAATCTTAATTACATATATATATCATATATACATCAATTAAACTATCCCATTTATTTTGATGGTTTTAACACTCATTCTTAATCTACAGACGCGCGACGTCGAACTAATTACTAATTAGAGTTTCACATCCGCCCGGTTTTGTCGCCGACTAACTGAAGAACTGACACGATAACCTAGATCGCGGGATTTATATATCGATATACTTTCACGATCGCGAGACTTTTCCGAGATCAGGGCGATTTTATCAATTCTCGCCGGGTACCTGGCGCGCCGCCAACAGGAATCTGTTTGTACACAAAGAGAGAAAATCGGTGGGGGAAGCGGGAGCGGGGAAAAATTCGATCGGATCGAGAGGCCAGATTGGATCCGCGTATGGAGATCTGTATATCGGTAGAAAAAATAATTTGGCATAATGGGCAAGATGCGGTGAGAGTAAGGATTATCGATTAAGACGATTTGATGAATCGTGAAACGAAATTGCGTAACGCACGCGTTTTGGCAGAACGCATTTCATCACCGACGATCGTAAACTTTATGCGTAGATGTGTCAAATAAATCGTCCGGCTGTGATTTACATCGCGATCGCGTCGTAAAGCTGAGATTTGCGAGATCTGTGACGGTTATTATTACTGTTATTACAACGGTGAACGCGCTGTAATTAGGCGTTCTCCGAGAGCTAACTAATCATGCGCACTGATTGAAAAGTCACGCCATCGAAAATGGAACGATAATTATCGCTATATGGATTACGGAGGCATGTGCTGGATCATGCTCATCGATTCATCGAGCGAGATTGCTTCAGGTCATTGAACAATGTCTCTCATGGTACTGTTCGTCAGCTGCTAGACACGCATAAATACAAGTAGTATAACGTTGTGGAAACCACCGTTGTGGCGGTACGTTACGCCGTATAAAACGATGTTTAACGACCGTTACACCGCAAACGAACCTTAAAGATCGCTCGATTTATGTACGTTTTAAGTATCGTATGTTGGACAAAGTCGAGCAAAGGGAACCGGCGCTTGAGAAACTAAGACAATGCACGAAAACGCAAATTTTCATGTCAATAGTTGAGAATTGAATTAATTAATGAGATATATTAGATCCTTATTTTTTTCTGACATCACTGAATTCTTGATTTCACATTCTTATCTCTTAACAATCTTGTCGATAATTTTTTTTTTTCTCGAGTTGATTATGATTGAGACAGTTTCTTGTTAAGCAAAACAAAGAATAAAAATAGTAGAGGTATATCACGAAAGGCATCGTTATGTTCGATGATCTCGCAGCTCTCACTTCTCACATCTGCTGGGCGATTAAGTGCCGTTAGAAAAAAATTAGCTTTGGACGTGTCGCTATTTAATCTATTCGCGAACGAGCGAGATGCGTGAATGACTCGCTTTCGTAAACTGTATTAGGAAGCGAATTTGTAGGTTTTGCTCTGGGAATTTTATAAATAAACAAAAATCTCACAAACTTTAGAGAAATGGAATGAAATTATTACAGATGGCTGTAAAATAATTGCTCAATCTCTATCATCTTCAGCGATATTGATACAAAATAGTTCGTATTCTGCAATGCCTTTCTTTAAATATTACCTTAACATTGAAAATATATACTTTGGAAATTTGGATAAAAATATCTTGGACAGATGTGGTATCATCGGTGACTTTCGTATCTCATTTTTTTTTTTTTTATGATGGTCGTCTGGTCTCCTTTAGATTTCAACGAGGAAAATAAGGAATCACATCCGGTGTCTCGTGTGAAAGGTGGTATATTTTTAGTAGCTCATTCAAATTGGGTAGCTAGTTCATTTTTTCTCCAGAGTTTTCAAGTTTTCTGTTATTCATGTTTTATGTTATTTTTCGCTCTTGCGAACAATCGAATCTAAAAATTTCAAGTTCCAGAAATTTGCATAATTAAACATGGAAAAATCAACAGAGAGACAATTTAAAATCTTGAAGCGACTCTTAACGAAGGAAACTCTTATTGTTCAGCAGCTAGTAAGCTTTTAAAGAGAATCAACAACCTCAAGGCAAGATCTTTTGGGCGAGAGTTTGGAATCGCGAAAGAGAAAGAGAGAGAGAAAGGTGTTGATGCGGCTACGTCCGCCGACGAGTGCAAAGTGCTAAGTTTCTCGTCGGAAGGCAAGGCAAGGCAAGGGTGGTGTCGTTATTAATGCGGGCCTAGGTCACGGGCGGCGAAATGTCTCCTCGGCTGGTCGTCGTGGCTGGTTAGTTCATAAGAAGGCCAGTGGCCGCGCTCTCGCGCTCACTATAAATAATCGTGTACGCGGGTATGTCCAAGTATAGCCTGTTGGGAGGGTGCCAGTCTCAGCGAGGAAGCCTCAGCTATTTTTGAGGGCTGTCGCCGCTATACTAACCGCGCGACGAACGGCACTCCGATCTGGACCGTCGATGGGGATGGCGATCCCGCTGCGTCTCTCCCTCGAGATCGTCGACGCGTGTACCGGTTCCCCTTTCAACCCCTTTCTCCCCCTTTCTTCGCACCACTTTTCCTGCTCTGATAATCAGTTCACCTTCCCCGCCCGAGATCTTACTCTTATGGCGACCTTGAGCGGCGTCGAGTCAGGTCGATTATGTCAATGTCGAGACTCCGCGGATTACGTGATCGAGGTAGAAGTAGAAGGAATGGGACGCGGGGAAAAAAGAGGAAGGAACGGTGGGAGGAAGGAGGGAATTGCCGGTTTTGGCAACTTGCATTCACGTGCTGGTTTCACGGTCAGTCGTGAAACGAGGACTCCGGGGCTCGATTAATATGCGGATGACTCGTACTGCATGGTTTTGCGCGTTACCGGATGCACATAAATTCGCGCGGATAAATTCGTACCGGCTCCCGATGCACGTTGAATACGAAAAAAATTAAGCGATGGATAAGGCATTTTAAATAACAAACGACACGCTGATGAGAATGATAGATATTGATAGCAATGCTAGAATTGAAATTGTGATAAAGAGATGCGTCGGGAATCAGTTATCAATAGAGATACCAGTGCATTTTTTACTCAAGAAATAAAAGTAACAAGAAGAATGCGATTGCATATTGATATGATATGATATTGAGTATCTCAAGCTGAAAACCTCGAGGTACTTGATATATATGATTAATGTTATATATTGTCACAATCTCTCTAGCTTCTGATGCAGTCATATATTCAAGGTAGCTCTAGTACTACAGCAGTGTCGTAAGGATATTCATAATTTAATAGAAAGGGTAATCGTATTGTAGAAGATCTTTGCTCAGAAGAAGTGAGAGGCTTTAATCAAGGACGATTCGATTCTGCACGTAATGCAACATCATGTCAATATTATCTTTGATGAATTATTGAAAGTAATGTACGACTTTCTCAAATAAAAATTCAAATTAAAAATCTAAGCCGGAAAGATTTAAAGATTACTGATATCGAGTTTATAAATTAGGAACACATGACTAGAAGATTTCTTCTAGAGCTTATGCTAATAATCTCCTGGTATCTCTAGTAAAAATACACACACAAACTAGCTTATTTATCAAAATATTTGTCGAATTTCTTCATTATCTGGAAATTAAAGCTTATATATAAAGTCTGTATTAAAAAAATTGCATATAATTTATCTAAATAATTTATCTAAATAATT
>NW_021849477.1:1007449-1008000 GCF_003651465.1 Formica exsecta
TATATATATATATAAAATAAGTATAATGAAATAAAAAAATAGATAATGCATGTATCCGTATTTGTCTATTACATTCCAACATTAATATCCAATATTATTTCCAAAATGCATCTATCGTGCAACGTGATTCGCTTCGAATTTCCCGCCTTCTCATCGACGTATACCCCATTCATCGACGTATACTCCATTCATCGTAACACCTTCCAGTAACGCGTATAGTCATTATATATACACGTAATAGTACTACATACTACATGTAACGTGTAATGTGTAATTGTCCAAGCAACACACAATCAAAACCGCATCAATCGTGCTGCATTATCATAATCGCATAAAAAGAAAGACTGCAATTCCGATTAACTTCGGTTCATCTGTACCGAGAGTAAGAATCAGTTACTCATCATTTTTGAGAAAGATCTCGGAATCTGGACAAGTCGCATCGGGCGCGTAATCGACTCGATCTTCACGCAATCGCATTGTCGGCGTTAAAAGGGCGCTGCCGCGATCTGGTAGGCTGGTCAGTGAATCGCGCGCGTCCGTACGTCGTCGTG
>NW_021849477.1:1008080-1067477 GCF_003651465.1 Formica exsecta
GTCGTGTAGTGAAACTGTGTACGAGAATCCGGAGCAGGCGTTTCTCTCGGAACGGACTTTTAATCTTCAAATCCACGCACCCGGTGACGGCACGCACCGGCGCAAGGTCGCGTCCTGCCATCATCATCATCGTCATCGAGTGAGTCCCAAAGAAGGGGGGTCCGTCCCGTCTGTCAGCCGGGCGGTGGCCGCGGCGGCGACGCGATTCCGCTTTGGTCACCGTCGCCGATTTGGCACGCGAGTTGTCAATGAAAATCGATCCCGAATTATCTGGGTCAGGGGGCATCAGCCGCGTTGGACGCTCGCCGAATTTAAACGTGCCATATGATCGACGCGATCGGATCAGTCGATCACGAACGTACGGCTTGTCGGCACTCGGCGATAACGCTTCCGCGATAAAAAAGATCGGTCGTGTCGCCAATCAGTCTTCTTTAACGGAGCCGCGCGCCTCGTATCGACATCTTTTTTTCTTCTGAATAATTGATCGGGCACGACAGACGGGCGCCGCGATAATTAGCTCGAAACGTCAATAACGCGCGACGGTCTTTCCTTTGTTTATAGCGGCGAGACTGTAGATGCATTTCTTGACTGTATAATCATAAATATAGTAGAGATAAACCTTTATCATAATTGAACGCTCTTGAATAATATATTGGAACTTATTGAAATACACAAGAACCTTTGCACTTGACTGTATCATAGAATTTTACAAAATGTCGAGAAAACATTCAGTTGTTGACCAGCGACCATGGGACGATTTACAGACTTCCTCGTCAACCAAGACAACTACCATGACGACAGCAGCCAAGCTGTATGGCAAGGATCTGAGCGAGTATGATGACATTGATGTGGATCAATTATTGTCAGAGCTTACGCCAGAGGAACTAAATATACTGGCCAAGGAAGTGGATCCTGATGTAAGTCTGTTTTTTTAAATGATTAGTAATTTTGTGTATTTTTTTATCATTGTTTTTTAGAAATGACTGATTTTAAATTATGTTCATAGGACAGCTTTATGCCTCCTTCGCAACGTTGCAGTTACGAATGCAACAAGAGTCCTACAGGGCCACTGAATCGAAAGAAACTCATTGAACATATTAACAAGCAAGCTCTAGAGACACCTGATATTCCAGAATTGAAACCATATGTACCTGGTGTAATTAGAGGAAAAAAAGTGAGTTCACAGATTATAAAAGTAGTTTCCTTTCTGAAATTATAATTATGAAAGAAAATATGTATATATAGAAAGTAACGATGCAGTTTTGCGTAATATTTGTATTAATTATATCCATTGTATTGTTTCAGTGGATGCCGCCGCCACAAGAGAACATAAAAGAAAAGGAAGCAGAGGAACAAATCGCGATAGATCTTGGGGATGAATATGAACAAGCGCTTTCGGCTGCCACCCAAGAAGAAATCATTGACCTTGCTGGTAAGATCGATCATTTCCGAGAGTCCATTGTATTGGAATTGAAAGAAATGCAATTATGTAAAATTGTTTCTTTCTTTCAGCTATCCTTGGATTTCATTCTATGATGAATCAAGATCAATATCATGCGTCTCTACTGAATTCTGGACAACCGGTCGGACTCGGCTGGGATGGAGTGACGAAAGCTAGTAAACCGAAAGTTTATCCGATGGAACCGCCCAACGACACGGATGTCGATGCTACCATTAAACAAGTGCGAGATGATGACTCCAATCTGAGTGACTTAAATTGGAATAATATTAAAGTAAGTAACAGCGATTGGTAATATTTTTGCAGAGAGAACGATATATTTTATTCTGAGCTGGTGTTTTGTTGCAGAATATTTCGGACGAAAAATTCATACAATTGTTTGAAGGATTGGAAATGAACACACATCTTGAATCGCTAAGTTTAACCAACGTTGGACTCAACGACAAGACCGCACAACGGCTTGCTGATGCTTTAGAAAAGAATTCGACACTCAAAGTACTCAAGTGCGTATTTTATATATTCTTGCGCAAAAAGTCCGTGCGCAGCTAACTTCTCATTGTTTTAATATTAAAATTTCTTTTCAGCGTGGAGACGAATTTCATAAGCCCACCTGTGATAGTAAGGCTGATCAGGTCCCTCCTTAAGACAAAATCCATCGAAGAATTTCGATGTTCGAATCAGGTAGATTATTGTATAAAATATGTCAAAAACTCTGTGACAAAAATAACGACCAAGAAATCTTAATATTTACATTATCTTTCAGAGATCGCAAGTACTGGGTAACAAGATTGAGATGGAAATTACGCAATTGGTAGAACAAAACCCAACGTTGCTACGGCTTGGGTTACATCTGGAATTCAATGATGCTAGACATCGCGTGGCTGCGCATTTGCAACGCAACATTGACAGGAGTAAGTACATAAAAAGCATTGCAAAGATTTATAATATTTATCAGCATATTATAGATCATGAAAAATACATATATGATTGGTAGCCTATAAAAAAAAAACTATTATTTAAAATATCAATTTTAGGCTTAAAAGGATGTCTTTCACATATAAATAATTGACATCAATAAGATAATTAGCATTGATTTACTTATTTATATAACCAATTGCGAACATAATTAGATATAAAGGCTAATGAAATGTTGTGGCGACTATATTTTAGTGTCGAGTATGAAGTTCTTTCCACAGGTCAATGCGCAATAATCTTAAGCAGGTGTCACATAAATTGAATTAGTAATGAAGCGTCTCGCGGACGCATTATGTAGATACCATTGTTTCTATCACGATGATAATTGTGCTATTAATTTTACGTTTAGATGGGAGCAATTGTATGGGGGACTATGGAGACCATGTGACGAAATGCTTCTAACCCTTCCAAATCTGCTTCGTAGTCTCATGTAGTGCTTTACTGTAACACATTTCATCATTTCATCTATTCATCTCGCTGTATTCATTTATTATTTTTTTAGCTAGTGACACATATAGAGGTAATTATAAGCTCCTTGTCCCGTCTCTGTGCGATTGAAAATGAAACTTTCTAATTTCTGATAGTGTTTTTCCCCAAACTCTTGCAATTTAAAGTCGATTAAAAGATGTGAAAGTGAAGCCATATATAAGAATGGCTATGCTTCTTTAAAATTTTAATTTTATTTGAAAACCGCTGTTTCCTCTTCCTCAAATAACATATCAAGCCTCTCACTTCATGTTTTATATCTCCTATCTTTTTTATCTGCTTTTTTTTATTACTGCTTGAAAAATTTATTTTATCTCTCATTTGTTGTTATTAAAGATATAGATAAAGAAAAATGTTTGTGCAAACAACACAAACTGATCAGACTGTGATCTGTCTGTTTCAATTTACAGCAAAATACGGAGAAACGAAGATTAGAGTAGTTTAATTTGGTATGGATCCGTCGACTGATTTTCATATTTAATTAAACGCTTTTATAACTCGATTAACGATGAAACTCGCGCATTATCAACATTAAGAGGCACAGCTTTTTATGATCTTGATTATTTAACAAGACGAAGTACTCAGGACGCTTTCACGATTGATACGCTTCATTGTATTTTTAATTTATTGCTTTTTGCTTTTTTGCTAAATATGGCATTATTACAAAGCAACATTAACAAGTGGTATCTGAATTATCATGTCACGTTAGATTTAATTTCCTAGCAAAACATGTACAAATTAATTTGTAAATTCTTAAATCTCGCGCGTGGGAATCTCCCAAAATTATATCTTCTCGTTCTCCTATTTACGGCATGCATCGTCATTGTAAAAATCAAAGCATACAATCTTATGAAATTTTACTTCGAAATCCTTCAAAAATCTTAAAAATTGTTAATATAAGAGTTACATATCTTCTGTATTGTTTTATCGAATCTTTGTCGAAAAATCATTCCCAATTCGAATGACTTAGATTACTGTAATTCTAATTGATTATTTATCTGGTTAGTCTTTCGTGTGGAAGCCAAGGAACGAGCTGAGTTTGTAGTGATCTCTGGTGGCCCTGCAAACTTCACCGTTCATCCCGCAGATGACTTAAAAAATAGAGCGTAGCGCTGTTGCAGCGCAGTGAGTAGTTTTGTTATCAAAAGTGAGCTTGCCTTTCCCCGTATGACCTGATAACGTGTTTGTAGTATTTACATTGATCCTATATACACGTATTAATTTGTAACGTTAACGTTTCAGTAAAATTTTAATGTTAAAGTCTTGAATCTAATAATTTCTTAATAGCACTATTTAATATTTTATATGATGAGTGTAAAAGGATGCATCAATTTGACGAGATCTACTATTCTTAGCTATCAATGACAATCCCGAATGTGCCCTTGATCTCAGCATCCGATTGATCATTAGAGATAAAACCGTTTGTAGTTTTATGTGCATTTTGATCAAAAAAACTTCTCTCTCACGGAGAAAGTCACATGCAACAACAATTATCTCCCGAATATATCTCATTACTAAACGAATGCAATAATAGTTTATTCTCCATATCTCTCAGAGTAGGATAAAACAGGTGTCATGATAAAAGTGATAAATGCGACTAATATTTCAGCCCTCAAGAATCCGTCGCACGATCTTATTTTGTTGGCATTACTCTTCCCATCTCTATTCTGTTCTTATGCATCCCGTTCCACTTTCTTTTTAAGTTTGATTGTCTCTCACACTTCCTTTCTAATACTTCAATATACTATCATGATACATACGACGTATGAATGACAAGGGTCTAGTTTTTTATTATTCGAGCTCAGGGTATCTTGTTGAGATTTTGCAGGCAGGATTGACAGGATTGACGCCCCGGTCCCTACTCGACATTATACATCACATTTATTTGACGCATATGTATATAGGTGTTCGTCACAACGTGGTCGTGTTTCTTTTATGACATGCAGCGTCAATATCGCGATGTCGAGCTGCAATAATCCATCTTGGCTCGCAAGATCGTTAAAAAAAATATATGTAGATCGATTCTAGATATTTTGACGGGTATCTTTTGCTTAAAGTTTCTGCGTATAAAATTTTTTCTGATTATTACAGATAATTTAAAAAATTAATTAAACGTAATATTCTAATACATATCGATAATCAGAATCTTATCTTGCCAGTCGAGATTCGGTGCCGTGAAATTTCTCTTATCGTGAACGTTTACATCCACGACGATAGACTATGCAAGTCCACATGCTGCGATATATGTACTTACGACGCCTATTCTTTCCCAACAGTACGGAAAGATCTATCGTTGCGGCTACAGTTCCGATTCTTTAACATGAACCACAGGAAACCTGCCTTGATTCAATGAAAGGTAGCTACCCGCTGTGTGGTAGACCGTCAGCAGAATAAATCGCATCTTTCCCTCTCGCGCGGGGAAAGCTTAACCAACGCCAACGCTATTTTTGTAGCTTTATTAACATGGCTTTTTATTAAACAAATAACGCCACAAAAAAAAGCATAGTCGGTTTGTTCAAACGCGAAAATAGAATATTCGTCGTATTGTTCGTAGCGAGATACACATACATATTGTATATATTCTATATAGATTCGCAAAACTTTGTGCTTCCGCATAATCTCGCGAAGTAGATTCGTCAAGTTCGATTCCGATGCTTTATTTCGAGAAACGATTATACAATTTACATATAAATTAAATGATATTCTTTCAAGCCTAATTAGTGCATGATTGATCTCGAAAAACAAAACTAAGTAGATTTTATCATAATTGCAGCCGCATAAAATTAAATCGAGTTTCGTTTACGGAAGAGGGTTGCGTGACTTTTAGAATATCGTGCAATTCGACGTACGCACATCACCATAGTCATTACCATTGCACCTTTTTGCGATGCAATGGAGTTTAGATGCATCCTATCAAACACGATGAAGTCGTGACGCGTTAATTTCCACAGAAGCGAGGCTCCTAGGAGCTTTATTCGCCTCGCGTGACATCCTGCCGACGTTAACCCGTCAGCTCGAAGACAGCTTAACACACGCCGACGTTGGTGCAAACCGAATCTGACTGACGTCTCATACCGAGTGAATCGTTGCCTGAACTATTCGCGCGGGCATTTTTTTTTCTTTCGAGAACCGCTCAATTATACGCGCACGTCCGTCTAACAAGTCTAATCGAGCCTTCTCGTGGATGGGATGAATAGTCTCCTTTTTTCTTTTGGAATAATTAGAATTGCGCGTACGTCGGAAAAATCTTGCGATGCTCTAGCGTGGGATATTTTTATGAAAACGTTAAAGCATACTCGGTCCTCGGAAGCCTTAAAATTTCCACAATTTTGAGTTTTGTACAAATTCCTTGGATACTTCAATCGTGATATTTTTTTTTTTTTTTTTTTTTTTTTTTTTAGCTTAATAAAATCTTGAGATTCTAAATTTCTCTGGAGTTTTTTATACTCTCTGAACTAAATTCTCGAATTTTTATTTATTTCATTTTCAAGTTTGCGAGTTTTTCTTTTCCGATAAGTATAATTTTGCAATTTTACTCTCTAGTTTTGAAAATGTTTGAATTGTGCGCGTAATTATCGGATTTTACCTCCTGCGAATTTTATGATGCGCTAACGCAGATCGGCGCCGTGTGTTGTAACGCTTACAAAACGCACCGTGGAGGCGTTATTTTTAAAATGCAACTCGCTGAACTGAGAGAACAATTTACTCTTTCATCGGGGATTAACGACGCGAGCCGCGTTAATGAGTCTGCGAATACTAGCGCACCAGGCGCAAAATTGCTAATATTTATCGCGAATTGTGTGAACGGCATTTTAAAATAATATTTTGCGCAGTGCTTTCACGTAACATGAAATGTTAGTTGTCGATGCGGGTGGATTTTATTGCGTGGGATTTATTTGGGGTGACGGGAAGATCTCGCTCGTAACTTGTATCTTTAGAGACCACATTGCATCCGAGAGTAAAATAAACTGTAAGTACTTCGTAAACTGTATAAATATTATACTTTGAATTTTATTAATGCAGTCATTATGCTTATGTCGTTTTGTTATCATTAAAGAAACAATGCGGATATGTATATTTTCTAACGGAATTTTGTTTTCTAAAAATTTAATCGGTAAATATGTTCTGAGGAGTTATCAAGAGTAGTGCATTGTCATTTATTTTAATAGAGAACACAATCTGAAAACTATTTATATAAGCTTGTGTTTTATCTTCGTTGGATAAAATTCATAAAAAACAATATAATCTCTGAATAAATAAATAAAATGAATAAATCCTGTTCAAATTTCATATGATTTCGAATCATATGCATATTCACATGAAGAAGGTACATATTTATTTGATATCATTATCAGTATCGTTTTTGCTATACTCTTGAACCCGCGTGATCCTCCGATCACCCTGCAACTTCGCGCGGATTATTGGGGACCGAGGATTTAACTGCGCGGAATAATTACAATAATTTTCATGATTTTCATTTAAACCGATGCATATATCGCGCATTTAGCCACGAAATTTCGCGCTGAAACAATATCACGGATATCCGCGTTGTTTGTTCGCGCTATACGTCCCGCCGTCTTATTTCCGGAACGAAATATGTCAACGTCGATGATGGTGAGAGTTTTGACTTGGCGCTTCTCCGAAAATTTTTTTTTTCGCTGCGTTAAGCCGTTAGGCATTTTTTTCTGCTCGCTGCGATTTTTCTCTCTATCACAACGTAGACTAAAAATATTCCTCCTGGGAATAAATTTGTGGAAGACACATGCATTAGATTAATGGTTAGGTCGCATCTGTTTGATGACTAACAACAACATCGTGCCGTTGTGTCTGTCTTTGCCAATTTTACGGAAAATTCTTCCACTAAACTAACATTGGAGATATATATAAAATTTACCACTTCTCGGTCTCGAGCTGCTTTTTGCATTTACGATGAGTTCGTCGCTGTTACGTGTTCGTAATGCATATTAAATCTTTAGATACTTCGGATCCTCTTTGTTAGTCCCGTCTATAAAGGCACACCGAGCAAAAAATTTAATGGAACGTAATCGGAACGAATGCGCCTCGAGCTTCGATAAATTACTTACGGAATCTTTAAATCTCCGTCCGATATTGCTAGACATGCGAGAATAATTACGAGTTGATGATGAATTATCGACCACGAAAATGACTCGGCGAATAAACGGGGATAGATTGTGAAATTTTTTCTTTGCAATTTTTTCCGCGTGAAATGTAATCATATGTAGGACTCTTGAGAACTCTTAACGTTGATGCAAGAGCAGCTTACGAGATTGGTATATATTATATTTTAAGGCATGCCACATGTCGCTCGACCGAAATGCGAATACGAGAGGTGCGCAAATTAAAATGAAAATATGATACTTTTGATTCGTCATTATTATTGCGTTGTTACGCGTGCTAAACTGAAGTACGTTCCAAAACCGTGTATTTCAATTTTAACATTAATTTTGAATATAAAAACATTTTTACCGATTAAATAAAATGTATAAATGTTTTGAACAATCTACGGAAATATATGTAATACATTCAAGCCGAGTTTTCGAGTTTGATAACAACGAGGCTGGTAAAAAAAAAAAAATTGGTGCTCGTTTAATCGCGAATGGCATAAAAAGAAAATTGCGGTGTCGGCGATGGAATCTGCCGTTTCGCCCGATAGAACGAAACAATTTGGCGAGACCACAGCGAGAACGAAAGACAATTAAAAAGCGACGCGCGCTCGGTGTGATCCGCGCGAGGGGATGTTTTACGTCTCCACTGCGTGTTATTCCTGCCACGCGACGGGATTACTATTTTACGGGGCGGATTACTACGCGGTACACATCGCGTTTTGAAGTACGTTTCTTTAATCATGTAATGTGCTTTTTGTCCGGCAACAATCGATCCTGCACATCGTCGCGGATAAACGGGAAAATTGTCCGACGATTGTTTTACAAAGATTGCGAGATATCGTGTTCTTTTTTCTTCGGGAAAATGATTTGCGATTGTCCATGGGAATTTAACGCAACAACGATTCTGATAAAAAGAAGAGATTATTGATTATATATGCCTCTTGAATTTCTATGGTAGGATTTTTTTCTAATTAAAAGAATCGAGAAATCGGATTAAAGACAATTGGCAAAGTCGCACTTCTCGGATGCGCCGCAGGTCGAGCGATACGTTTGTTACGTTTTTTTTTTTTTTCGTTTTTTTTGCATATTCTTTACCGGCATGTATCGGATCGGTAAAGTATTTTTCTTTTTTAGTTGCTAAACGCATATGATGACAGTGTTTCGGGTGTCTGTTGCAGTACGGCAGTCCCGGCTCGGGGTGGCGACATCTTAACGCGAAGTGGCGTTCGCCTAGGTATCTTATTTTGTACATATATATAATATACACACACACACATATACTATATATATTATATATAAATGTATACTATTCTTTCGCGCACATATATCGACTGATCTCATTGCCGCCTATGTCACCGCTTTAAAGGCTTAATCTACTTATCCTGTCGTTTGCCAAGACAATTGTTGTGTCTCTCGCGAGGAAACGCGAACGAAAATGGGACGACGACGACGAGATATGAAACAGCATGCTTACATTACTTGACTCTATTCGCTGTGTGTACAATATATAGTGAATCGAAAAATTCTTTATTTTGGAGGGTTTTGATCCTCGGACTTATAACCATAGTGACCGACTCTCTTAAAGAAGTCAAGATGTATGGCAAATATTTATAACTGCAATTAAAAAAAATAATGCAATATAATAGTAAATTTAAGCAAAGCTTCTAAGAATTCTGTTTTTTTCGAATTTAGACTCTCACTGTAAATTTCATCTACAGCTAGTTTGATTAATTTACACATTCGCGAATCGTTGAATAAGTTATACGACGATTGATACTCTTAATGGTCATTCTATAATTGAAGAAACATCTATCAGCTTAAATTTAAAGATTATATTGCCCAGATTAATTTACATTGCCAATCGACATTCTTAATAATCATTATAAATTTAAGCGATACATGAGATCGTTTCTTCAAATTTAGAACAATTCTAAACAATTTTATTTACAGTTGGTTACGTACAGATGAATTTAGATATTGTGATGATCAATATTTATTTTTAATGATTATATTCTATAATAAGTTTAGAGGAAACGTCAGATTTAAAACGACGATTCCTTCCAATTTAGACTGTCATTCTAAATTTGTAGCTCATCAGATTAGTCGAGTAATTTCCGAATTATTTATAACATTGCAATTGGATGTTCTTATTGATTATTCTATTTACAAATCG
The DNA here is from genome assembly GCF_003651465.1 of Formica exsecta. Classification (NCBI taxonomy): domain Eukaryota; kingdom Metazoa; phylum Arthropoda; class Insecta; order Hymenoptera; family Formicidae; genus Formica; species Formica exsecta. Next base: position 1,018,300 of record NW_021849477.1, read on the forward strand.
CTATCTCGCGATGGACTATCGAGTATCTTTCGGAATAACCGCACGGTGATGATGCTGGGAGCGAAATTTGCATAGGATCAACGACTGCGGAGAGGATATTTTATCGGATATGTGTCGTTGATGTGGGGACTTGTTGTCGCGCATGGCAATCGTCGAGATCGAAACAACACGCAACGTACCCCGCCGACTACTGTCGCTTAATCGCATTTCTCCGTTTCTCGTTTGCCCGCCGTTTCCTCCCCCTGCTGTTTTACATCCCTCTGTGCGACGCTGTGCATATTCGCCGTCCACGTTGCGTGAGTTTCCTCCGTATAGAACGCTGCGCGCTTATATATGTATTCGTGCAACACACATACGCACTTCTCCCTTCTCCTACGGCTTGATTACATCGTGCATCGCGACATTGCGATGCACGATTCGCGAAATTAAACGGCGGGACAATTTCGACGATGCCGTGATGATATGGAATTATTAATCGCTATTTCTGGATAGCACGTACGCGCAAAAGTAACGTAAACTTTGAACGAAGCTTCCAATTTCTTTTGATCCCAAATTGCTATTTTGTTAAAAATGTAATTTTAATTGGGAAATGTTTTATTAAACGTGCTCGATAATTCAACTATGTTTTCGTTCATCTCGAAATTCGCTCAGAACCATCACTTTAAATTTTAAAGATCAATTTTCTACTTTATGAAAAATTTCAAAAGATAGCGTCGCCTTTCAACTCGTTTACAATCTAGTATTAAATATTTTGTTAATAAAGCTTAATTAACTATATTACGTGGAAAATATGCTGCTTGAAATTGGTATAAAAGAGTTCGTCATTAAAATTAACATCGAAAGTTCTGACACGTGTTTACTTGCTAAATATTATACCGTACAAACTAGAGGGCATGTTGTTACTTTCGCAAACTGATAGTAATTCGCAGTACTCGTCAACTAACAAAGTTCCGACGGTGAATCGCGCTTGATGTCGGGATCTCTCTTCCAACGCGCGAATTTCGAGAATCGAAACTTGGCAAACGCTATTATTGCAGCTGTTGTTGCAGCAGACTGGCGTATCGAACGGGGCGAGTTAGTTCGCGCTGTAACTCTTCCGCCCCGCGATAACGACCGAAATATCTCGAGCGCAGTGAACGCTCGATAAATATTTTTCACCAAGACCGGAGCCCATTTTATCGGATCCCCTTTTACGCGCGGTCTCGTGCCGACCGGTCGGTTAATTTCGTCGCGATTGCATCGATATGCATTAAAGCGCATGCAAGCTTGTATATCGCGCGAGGGCCGCATATTATCCGATATAATGGCACGCTTAGCACGCTGTAGGCACCGTGACTTTTTTAAAGCTTACCCCGATTAGCCGCTGTTATAGCTCGAGCTGCTCGCAATCGTTGCCGCAGATAAACGCAGGTTGCAATTCGGAAGTTTCGCCTTTTATTCTGTAAAATGTATCTCGATATGCACAAGTTCTATATAACTCTTTCCACTGCATTGAAAATAATTTTTAATATTTTATAATGTGTGTTTAAAAAAATGTTATAATATAGACAATATACGTTGCAGCAAAGTTGATATTCTTTCATGGAGATGATGTACATCGTGTATCTTTATTTTCTGCACTTTTAGTACCCTTACATATTTTATTTAGGAATGCATCACTGATTAACACGTTGTTAGTATTTATTTATATTTGGTCCTGTATGTAATTTACACGTTTGCATCCCCAAGACATAGACACTGTAGCACAATTGCATCTCCTGTAGTCAACTATAATTAACACGATCACTATCTATATGTATATACCTGTATTAAATTGGTGGAATATTGTATACGCGGAATGTGTTAACGAGATATGTGCTAACCAATATAGCACATTATACATAATTAGTACAAGGATAGCATCAGGGTTTCACGTTAATAGTAATTAATGATTTAATGCACTGTGAGAGCATGGAGAAACGTACTCTTGTCCTGATATTACTGATGTTCAAGTAGACTACTAATTTATTGCGATTAAATGAAAGGAATATTCTCTAAGGATCGGATAATACGGCGCTGTATGGCGAGATACGGAAAGAAATATATTGAAAATATTTTATTCATCGCGAAATAAAAATATTACTCGTCGTGTGAAAAATGGAAATATCGAGTATTATTAAACTTAATATTATTATTATTAAAATCATAGCGCGCAAGGCTTCAGACGCAATTCTTCAATTTAAATCCTCATATTACACAAGGATGTTTATCGTTGATTTTTCTTTTTTCCCAAGAAAGAGAATCGAATTTTCCAAGGCACAATTTCAGAAACATGGATCTATATAAAAAAGAAAGAATAATAGCAAATTACGGAATGCAGGAAAACGTGAGAAACAACAGAATCGACGAAAAGAGTTGGTTGTACACAGCTTTGTCGGAAAAATAATGGAAGCTTCAATTACCGAATAGATTGCCTCGAATTTCTATTGACGGGCGCTATTCTTCCATTTTACCATTCCTTTCTTTTCGAGCCCTTTGTTTTTCCTTTTTTTTTTTTTTTTTTTTCAGTATCTGTCTGCCAATTTTTCGAAATAAAGTTGCGCACACGATTCGTCATACGCGTGTTCCGAGCGAAACGTCAGCTTTTTGATACGAATCCGTTTAAATGTACGAGTTTATTCGCAGAAGTGTTAGTATAACCAAATATTTCATTGTCCTGTCTATGGTCGGATCTGTGTATTTTAATAATTTAATCGATGTTTCAGCTATAAACTAGAATCTCGTTTATTAAATTCGGACATGTAAATCAATAATATAATGCAGCATATTCCGCATTTAATAACAAATATTTTGGATATATCGATTAGTTTACAACTCAATTTAGCTAGACATTTTATGCATTATATATACTTTTACAATTGTATTTAAATAGATATTTCAACGAATCTATATAAACTTTTATTTTTCCTTGGTGATAAAGTTCCCAGGCGTAACGATAATGATAGTCCAAAATTGCCGATGTAATACGATGTAGTACGGATGGCGCACGAGTTGGTAAAACTCATTAAGAGATGAAAATGCGGCTTCTCTATCAAGCGGGTTCTAAGCTTTCGTCGGCTTTACTTATCTCGGCTACCCTATCCCGCGAGCGGATTTCTTCGGGAACGAGAGTCTCCCCCAAAATCGTACGTACGCGCGCGCGCGCGCGCAACTGCAGCGGTAATGATAAAGCGGATTCAGTCGCGACTTCGGAAGTGCGGAGACAGAGACCGAGAGGATGGAGCCTCGTTTTACGGTGCATTAAATTCTGACGAAGTGGCTCGTTCTATATTGGGGGATCCGAATTATCCTGGAACAGATAAACAGACCGCCGACGGAAGTAGGGGAGAAGAAAACAACGGGGATGTGCAAAAACAAGACAGCGATTTCTAAGGAGGTTGTAGCGATGTTTTTTTGCGTCTAGAAGACAGGGCAGATCGGGAAAAGAGAAACAGTAAGAAAGTATGATGGAAGTACTTTGGGATTTTCGAAAAGGGAAGATAAAATCTAGGGACGCGTCAGTCGAGCGTGAAAAGCTCGACGGTGACTGTCTCGAGAGCTCCGCGAGTTTTCTCGTTTACTTTTTTCACTAGTTCCATAGAGAATCTGTCGTCATATTGAGAGAAAGAAGAAAATTGCCGAATTGTCTGTTTTTCTTAGCAATAGTTTAACCGTTCGTAATATTACCTCGATTCGATATCGTGATTGTTAGGATTTATTTGTCGCAATTACTTCACGATAAATAGCCAGTTGCGAAATTAAAGCTTCAAAAATAATAAAAACTAGTTATTTCTTTCTCCTACAGAAAAAAGATACGCATTCATTTAAGGCAATCTCAAAATTGTAATTACAAATTTTCATTTTTATCGCGTAAAATATTCAGAAAAACATATCAAAACGGATGGATATTTTCAAATCAAAGTTTCATCTCTTCTGAAAAATTTGTACTGAAATTACGTTCCTCTGACGTCACACACACTCCAATCGCCAGGTTGATTAACGGCGTAATTAACCGTATTTACCGTATCCGCTTTTAATTATCCGCGCTCGGGGCGGTCGGGAAAAATCCGCGCGAACATCCGGGCGTTGCCGAAAAATTGACGATGATGTAATCGCGGCGTAAACTACGGGTGGGGATTGTCCGACGGCTAAACTAATTACACTCTAACGTATTACAGTTGGTCCGCGCGTAGAGACGTTACGGGAATAATAAATTACTACAACGGCTCGTCGCGCTTTCATCGCGCGGCTTGGCGGAACTCGGTTACATGCCCTGGCCCGGCATCTCTCGCGCGCTCCGCGATAATTAATTCCCCATTAAATGCAGAATGCGGTTGTTTACTTAACACGCGTCGTCATACACGCCGGCAAAAGCCAAAACGGATGCTGCATTATTAGCTCGGAATTATGGATCTCTCTCGTTCCCCCCCGTGGATCAACCTGCTGCGAATCACGAATATTCGATTTTTTATCAATGTTCTGATAATGCATATATTATAAACAATTATAGGTTTTGCATCCAGTCATTCCGACACTCGAAATACAAGGAAACGATAAACTCCTTCACAGAGAGAAATGGCAAATAAATATAGTGTCAGACATCGTTTAGCGTCCCTTGCATACAATTCGGGTGTCTAAACTTTTCTTCGGGCGCGAATCGTTTATCTCCGTATGGCAGACGCAGCCGTTTCTTAATCGGCAAAAAATTGCGGAACACGTCCGCGCCAATAAATCTGATTTCCATCGAGGCTACTACCGGGCACGATTTTGTTCGCGAGAGTCGACGAGATTTATCGGGAGGAGCGTGCCTGTTTTTATCACGGAGCACGGTTTTGAATAAAAATATCGCTATAAATACGAAGTGATGACAAACTCTCAATTCTTATTGGCAAATGTATAACGGTGATAAAAGAGAAATAAATTACTGCGCCTTGGGAATTTACGTCGATTATTTGTAAAATAATCAAGTAACTAATAAACATGATACTAGCGTAATTACTGCACAACGAGATTTAACGATCGCGCGAGTGATTACGTATAATGTTATAATTTGAAATGATATAATTTCCGTTTTATGTGCACGCGGCGCGGAGATTAACTCCGGCACGAAATTTGTTGCCTCTACAACGGCAACTACAAGATTACTCATCACACATTGAAGAGAGGCGCGCGTATGTACATAAAACATCAAGTATACGATCACATACACGTACACATATACATATCGAGGTGTAATATTCTTCGTGCGAGTTAATACGGCTAGCTTTATATTTTATATATATATATAAGCGTCTGATGCGTAAATTGTTTTATCGCCACGGTAATGGTTTGACATAATACGCGCGTTAATTACTTTTGCTTTACGACTGGCGAGACACGTAGTAATGAGAAAGAAAAAATCCAGGAAATCCGGGAAGATTCCGCGCAGCTGCGAATTACTCCCATCCGAAGGATCTTCATGATGCAAATTACCCAAGATTATTTTTATACTTATTTTCTAAGAGCTTTAATAATTGGTCTGCGACGACGTTTTGCGATGAAACTTTTACAGAGAATTACATATTACGTCCCAAGATATCCTGTGTTATTATCATTTGCATTGTATTTGTTAAATATCTCACGATAAGCTTTTGTCGCGTTATTAGACGTCTAACATAAGTCAGAAAATGAAATTTAATTCGGAAATTGTTTTTATACAACATTATTTTTATTAATTCGAGAGAAGCGATTTTTGAAATAGTCATACCAAATTCGAATTGATTAATTATCGCGTGAAATAATCTCGCCACAGTGCCTATCTATCCGATCGTCACGCTCGACGATCCACGCATCCGAGAATTTAGGAACTCGGAGATCAACGATACCGAAATTTTTCTTGCACAGTCTTTCAAAGTCATTGGTTTAAATTATTGATCTGCAAATGTGCCCATAAGAATTGCGTGTAAACTCGTCGAGTTTTAAGATCTCTCAAGTCGATCCTTGGAGAGAATCCTCGCGTCGACCATTAAGCCCCTAAAACACCACCCACCGTAATAGCTCCCTCGAGCATGTTTCTTTTGGCAGATCGCCTGCGTCGCATGGGAAGAGTTTCCCGCAACTACACCATCGGCTGGGCCATGCATTGATGAAGATCGCCACAATGATGGCAACGACGACGATGACGAAGACGATAATACGCCAATGATCGCGCGCGAGTTTCTTAAAGCGCCGTAAAACGGTCTGTACACATACACATATGGTATTATATCACAGCGCAATATCGAATTTAAAATTTTTTTTATATAATTTGGATCCTCCGTATCTTGAAATCGTCGCGATTTACGTCGTTTGATACAAAATACTCGTTCGCGGAGGAAAAATCGGAAGCTTCGCATGCGATAAATTACGCGTGAATATCTCTCGTCTTTGTTGCTCTAAAAAAAAATACACATATACATACATTTATATAAATATATATATTCCTGCACCAGAGCTATATCGCGCGAAAGATACTCTAATGACGATGTAACAAATTTAAACCGTCGTATGAATGTGACATGTGACATACACGGTATCGGTTCTGTTGATTTATATATATGATACGACGAATATATTATTCTCTAACTGTTAGGTCATCGGAGATAACGATATTCGCGGCGGAAAATAACGCGAAAAGAGCCGGGATAACTTTTTTAACGTAATGCGTACCAAGATGTCGTTCACCGCTTTAACGTGGCTATCTAATTGGATTATTTAAATATTTATACACGAAAGAGAAGTTCTCTTTTAATTAATTCGACCAAACTTTTTTCCGAGCGCATCGCTGAGCGATCGGGTACTAATTATATTCTGTGTTCCTCTGTTTTTTTTTTTTTTTTTTTTTTTTTTTTTAACGAATTAAAAGGTTTATTTTTTTTGGTCAAGGTGTCTTATTATTTCATATTCTATCTCTTTGCTCGCTACTGCCTAGTAATTGTAGAATGATTCATCATCTTTTTTGTGCTTTAGAATAAACGAATAGCTATGTCCAATTGGTTTTGATACGTCGCTATATGATCGAAATATATCTATATATCGATAAATTTATAAATATAAAAAGATTTGCATTTTTCTCTTTGAAAAATTAAAATGATTGACTCGATATAATTTCGATTATAATATTTAATGTAGAATAATTATTTCTCTAATTATTTTCACATTACATCATTTAAGTGTCAATTGTTAACTGTATTTTAATTAATTTTGTGCAGCATAATGTGTAAACGTCATGGCAATGCATTAAAATGAAATAATTAGCTGTGAATACACGCGCAAATTTTTCATTAAGAATAAATATCAAACGCGATACCACCGACCCGATCGTTCCGCTCGGCATATAACGTCTCTGTAATATTCGCTCTAAGGTACTAACTTTCATTGTTTAAATTAATGATTAATTTAGTATATATATATATATGTAATCAATCTGTACATATTGTCTTCAATGTCGTTTCTAATGGATCGATGTGACCTACGTGTTATAACGAAAGAGGGAATGGATTATTAGCGCGTGAGAGAGAGGGTGGCATAATTGTCTCTGTGTGCATGCGCGTGCGGATGAGAGGGAGAAAAAGGGATCGGGAGTGCGTGGGTGAAGATAATTACGCGGTAAAGTCTTACTAAGATAGATCACGCGCTGATTGGTATACCGCAGTGTACTCGAGCTTGTTAAATCCATGGAAATACGCGGATCAAAAATACTTTTGCGCTATACTCGTTCGTTTATGAGTAGAATTGTAGAAAATATATCTCACAGATGTATAATATATTGATCCGATATATATTAAAATTTATGTAATCTACAAATCTCGAGTATCTTTGCATTTTTAGATGTACTTTTTAAATCTATCGGTTCTCTTCGAACTAATTGTAAGAACCGTGCCTAAAGAAATTTTATGTTTTTTAATAAATGACTTGCAAAGTTCTTTTTGAGAAGCGTAGTTGGATCGTGTAGTCGACAAGAAGAGATGAAATCGATAAAACGAAATAGTATTGTAACCATATTTGTCTCGCTCGCGGCCTTCCGAATGCATTCTTGATTGTTGTAAACATATTCGCATATCTATTCATTCTGTCACACGGAACACGCATTACATTACGTACACAACATACCGAAACTCACATGCACGCGCACGATCAAAGCCTTGCTGCTAAGTCTTATCTTGTAACACGAGGTTTAAATAAACTGCTGAAAAAAAGACATCGTCCTGTGTTTCGTTTATTGAGTACTTATAAATGCGTTAAATCAACGCGACATGACGAATCAGTGCAAAATTTAATCTTCAATCTTTATTCACGCAAAAGATTAAAAGGACATTATTTCGCGTTGAGTTTTAGGCGACAAAAGATTCGATCTCTTGCATTGTAGATGCATAGGGAGCATCGCTACATTTTATGTAAAATTGTGTGACACAGCATAAACGAGAGAATGCAAGATTTTTCTTCCGATGTCAATGTATACATACCGTACATATTTACCTTTTACCTCGCCTGTGACATCGTGGACTATTCAATAAAACCTCTCTCCTGATCTGTGTCTTGTAGGTGTTCTTTATTCTTTGTAAAATCATACAGCAAAAGCGATCGGATCTACACAGTGTAGTGAAGCGAGATACAAGTGAAGTGAACGTTCGCCAGACGAATGACGGATTTTTAAAGGAGTTTGCTTCCTCCCATCACCTTGATCAATTCTTAATCCGAGGGATTCTTTTTTTGACGTGAAAAGAATCGGTGAATGCTACTTTTGTCATTACATTTTAATTGAGAAAACATATAAGATAGTGTTCGAGGTTTTAAGAATGTTGGATTGCATAGTATTAAGATTTCTATTTTTATCATCTCAAATCCATAAATTTTTGTTTCTATCTTTCAATCCAGAAACTTTTTTAGATTCTCATCTCGAGTAAAGAATTGACGCACCGTCGATCCGTCCGCAAACTCGGAGATACATACATTCCTTTCATCTTTTTTTTTTTTTCTTTGAAAATTCGATTGGCCCGAATAGCGCAAGATCCTTTCGTGAAAATCGTTCGCTAAAAAAGCGTCGCTTCTCTGCGCGCGTGACTTAGAAACTTAATAACTAATTCAGACGAAAAATACAAGTAATGCAAATATACGTATATACCTAGATCCTATAATAAAAACTAGAAGTTTTCTCGAGATTAATTATATCCAAAATATATATTACCTAAGATCTGATGACGATAGTGTGGCAATTAAATGTCCAGCGATGCCGAATTCATGATCGTGTGGTGAAACAAATGTCTTTTATACAAATAGCTCTGTAGTACATAAAATTTGATTTCCCCTACTATAGTATAGGTATATATATAATATACATATATATTTATATTATATATTTTTATAATAGAGCTAATAAATAATAATAATCCTCTTAATAATCAGTTGTAATTTCTGTGAAACCCGCCTATCCGGCGCTTAAAATACGATATCGTTTACACGTTACATTATACGCTCTTCGCATTCGAAATTTTAAAAACCATGATCTCTCTCTCTCTCTCTTTCTCTTTCCTGCGCCTTTTTCGTCTCTCCTCCCCTTTATGTCCACTTTACGTACTCTATATTCTTACATATTAATGATTTACCGTAATGGTGTGTGACGTGCTTAAGTTACTGGTTGCACTTACTGGTATCACCTGCCGCCAGAGCGGGGAGTCGCGCTCTCCCCGGTGTGGCCGTAACTTTAAAAAGCTTAAAAACCCTCGTACTTAGGCTAACGAACGTTAATGTCGCGGCGCGTTGCGCCGTACTTGGCCCGACACTTCGGTGCCGTTCCTGGACTACTCGCGTAAATGCAATCAGTAGCGTATCCTGGCGTCCTTAAATCGTCGGTTCCTCGGATCCTCCAGGCTTCAGACAGCCGCGAAGGAAACCTCGAGGGATTTTTATAAAAGCCACAGGATCCCAGGAACCTCGGATTGTCGAGCTCTTAGATACGAATGTGAAACATGTGGCTCGAAATGATCGTGCGACAACGAGGACAGAGGGAACCTTCTGCCTTCGTGAGAAACTTCCAAATGCGCGCGCGTGTGTATGTGTGTGTGAATGTGTGCGTGTGTATGTTTATGTGTGTACACAGGAAACCTTGCGAAATTTGTCGACGCTGGACGTTCGCGATCATTTTCGCCAGTGTTCTCGCGAGATGGAACGGTAGAAGAGTAAAAATGGCGATAATAAAAATGACAACAAGGACTACATTCGTTACCGCGATGACTATATATATATATATATAGGAGCCGCAATTAACGTCGCGTCTGTTTGGCGCATCAACGGTTTTCTTAATAATTAACGCTTTTAAACAGAACTGTTTCTAAAGTTGGAATGCATAGGGATGATACTTTGATGGATTTTGATCTTAATAAATGCCGCCAAAATCTGAACATCCGTAGACCCGTATAAATCCATTTCCTTAATTTTTCCTTAAATTATTTTATTCCTATAATGTATTTATATTCAGATCTTTTCTCTCGCAACATAAATCTGAAATCTGAATCTGAATCTTAAGATTCAGAAGGATAAGTCACAGACAATTGATTTTCAGGAATCTTCAGATATTCAGATCCAGCAAACATTTCATGCAATATATACTACTCACTTCTACGAGAATTGAGCGGCTAATTCTACATTTTTTCGTAATTAATATTTATAATTAATAATTATTCGTAAGGATAGCTAAGCTTAGCTGTATCTGTTCGCTATAGCTTCATTTGCGAATTGGAAATCATAATTGTACTTTCACATAATTTCTTCTTTTTTTTTTTCTTTCGTAAGATCGATCGATCGCCATCGGCGGTGAATCGAGACGAGAGAAACGATTCAAATTTTCAGAGTAGCGCTTTGAAAACGCGAGATTCTTTAATAGCGATGTACGATGTACGATGAGATTCTCTATGAACGCGTCTCTGATTTGTCGGGGATGACGAACGATTGTCCACTCAATAATTTCTAGTCTTTTTTGCAACATTATTAGTAACATCACCGGCGGCCTGTGCGTCCTTTTCCCGTATAACGTTCACGAGCGTGAAAATTTAAGTCTCACGTGGCATTTAATCTCTCGTCTCCCGCATACCGACTCGAACATCCCCTTTTCGACCTATGGCAGCCTCGAAACCTCAGCTCTCTTATGTCGACTGCGTGGCTGTCGAACAAGCTGAACATTAAGACACATCTACACGGAGAAATAGAGTTTTGCTATTTTTTCTTTTTTTTTTTGGTTCATCTAACGAGCAAACAGTTTTAATTAGAGTTTATGTATATTTTATATAGGTAATAATTGTAATAATAATAATAATAGTAATAATAATTCGTAATATCAATTCATCCCAACAACAAGTTTAAGTTATCATCTGATAGTGTATTTTGTTTTTTTCTCTCCCTTTCTCTCTCTTACCAGCCTTTTCCCGATTCGCTCTTCTTTAATCGATACTTTCTTCCGCATTAATATATATCTCTGTTTATTATATATATCTTTATTTGTTTGCTTTATATATATATGTATAGACTGATATCAACACGTATAACATCGACCTTTTTTTATTTTTGTTAAATCAAGTTCTCGTGAAGAAAGTTGTGGCTGCTTCGATTACGCACGCCCGCTAATTACAAATTCTTTTTTTATACGTGACTAACGCGAACAAGTCACCGGATCGTGTTGCGAAATTCAACGACCGATCCAATCAGTCAATTGTCTTTCATTTAGGTTTCGGCGTTTTATCAGTTGAACGTGAACTATCCTGCGCTTCTTGACGCTTCGTCTTTAAGGAGGGCACGAAATTTCGAGGTTTTACCCTCCTTCGAGCTTCGAACTGTTCCTTGCCAAGTACTTGTTTCCTTTTTTCTTTAACCCCTTCGCTGCGAAGAAAGCGTACGCTTGCGAGACTTTATTCGCGAAAGAATGTGAAATCGATTTTTCGTTAGCGAAGAAACTAATTGGGAATCTCCGTTTGTTCTTTAATATTCAATATCCTTTAATATTCAATTCTTCGATAGATAAGCTTGTTCTGAATATTCGTTAAGAGAATGTCCGATTAATTGACGAATAAAGTTTTGCTTCTTTCGTGTCTTTTTGAATTCAGGATACAAAGAATGTTTAAAAATTTAATAATTCAAGGATCAATCCTCACATAGCGCGTCACGATTACAATACACGTATCGTGGAAATATTTGCACCGTCAAAGATTAATATGTCTGTCACGTCTGTGAAAAGTTTCGAAAGTATTCACTTACTTTTCCTTCGCAGGAACTTTGGCTAGAATATTTCGTGCAGCGAAAGGGTTCCCTGTCGATTCGGATATCATTTGATTTTCGTTTCTAAGTCTATACCAGTTTCTTCTTGGCCGCGTTCTTCGAAGTTTTCTTTCGAGACGGATCCTCGCTATTGCTTGCACGCATACAGCTAAGGTCTTAATAGTAACTTTGCTATTTTGACAGACAGGGTATGTATGTATGTGTGTGAGTGTGTGTGTATGTATGTGGGTGTGTTTGTGTGTATATAATGCAATGAGCATGGATGTCGAGGGAGCAGAAAGTTCATCGGGATATAGTTATTACGATGGAACGATAGAACTCGTGGCACTGAAAGTAGATATGGTCACGGAATGTCTTCCCGTTCCCGTCAAAAATAGGCGAATCAAGCGAAATGGATAGGAACTCATTCTGTAGAGAGTTATGAATTGTCTTTATATAACGTCAGGATTAATTGAACGATATCCCTCTTTGACTTTTTTCCTATTCATTGTTATTCTCTTTTTAGTTTTTCTAAATGCGGAATAAAATAATTTATTTCTTTAATTGTAATAAATTGGCTGCTTTTTATTTTACAGAATGTATTTTCCTATTAATTTCTTTAAAAATTTCTTCAACTCTAGAAAACACCATAAAGTATTTTCAAATAATTTTTACAAGAACTTATAAGATTTAAGGAAAGCCAAAGAAATTTCTCTCTTTTTCTGCCCTCGCGCATCCGTCATTCAAGATACCTTATTTTTTTTTTTTTTTTTTTTTTTTTTTTTTAATTTTTTAACACACGAGACACCTTTTTTTTGTCAGGAATCGCTGTGCTTTTAAGATAGAATTCTCTACCGCTCCCTCTTGTCTCTTTTCCCCTTCGCTCTATCTTTGATAATAATAATCGTACAAAAACTCATCCGCAAGCCCGCGATGCGCGCAACGTGCGTGGCAGTATTCTCGGTAAGTAGAAGTGTAAATACGATATGATACATAGCGATGTACCGTGAACCCTTTACGCGGAATGACGAAAGGTCAAGAACACGGTATCTCGAAGGGAACGATGTTATGTAAACGGGGTAAACATTTACCCCGAGATACGTCGGTGTCGATTCAATTTCATCAGAGGCACCGCGAATCAATACAGCGGCGACGCGACAATTATTTATAATCGACCGATTTCCGAGAATCCGAAGAAGTTCGGAAGTCTGTGGGATCTACAAGCATCCAAGAATCCGCGATCCTGAAAAGCTAAAAAACCGAGAATTTACGGACTAGATAATTTCAGAAAAATCCGCGGGCATCTTGAGATCCGACAGAACCCAACGATCCAAATTCTGGAGATCCAAGGAGAATCCTGAAATCGGTTCGAATTTCGAGACGGGAAGATCCGATGGATGGATCTGTTGTTCCGAAAGCGCTTACTCAATCGCTCTGCTAATTAATCGAATTGGTAATTGCCCGTTCGGTTTTATTGCCGCCGTTAATCGAAAAGGACGATCGATATTATTGCGTTTGACTTTATTACTGTCGTCGCTTTAGAGGGAAAGGATTATCGTATTTTACGTTTACGATTAGTGTCGTATAAAATCGTAGGATTCCGCGAAGGAATCGCGAAGTCTTGTTCTCAATGTTATGTGGAACTTTCTGATGTATTATTAAGTTCTTATTGTGGCTCTACAGAACAACGTATGAGGTCAAAATTAAATCGCGTAATTACCAATCGATCGATTATTCGATTGATTTAAATTTGGTTTAAATTGGTTTATATAATGGAAGAGAAGGATAAATATTTTAAAACCATTTCCCGATTCAAATAACAATAGACAGAGTGGCGATCGATGGTCAAACCGCGATTTTATTTGCACCTCACGCGTCCACTCGTTCGCTCGCTAACAGTCGCATGATGTACGGGATGCAATCCGTCGTTGCCCTTGTACTCGAAGTAGGTTCCTCGAAATCCTGCACCTCTCTCCCTGCCCATTTTTCTTCTCTCACGCCCTTCCGTCCCTCGATAAATTTATTTAGATTACTTGGTACAATTAACCATTTATTTGGTACGATTAACGCTTCTAACCCGTAAAATTGTCCCGCTACGTCCACGGACGATTAATCAATAAATAATAGGCTATCCTGGCTTTTTTTGAGGCCGTGCGATCGCGAGTGCTCGGTCGTCCTCCCGTCGTTCCCTCGATGAGAGCCCCTCTCGTTCTTCGTGCAATCGACACGATATATCGAACGTCTTCCTCTTCTTTCGTGTCTTTCTCTCTCATCAACGAGCCACGTGTACGCGAACGAATCCGCATATCTCTGGACCCCCTTGAATCTTCGCGTATCCTCCGATCCTCGCCGCTGTCCTCGGCTCGTTAGGTCCCTGGATCTTTGATATCGCGGATTCTCGGGTCTCCGGATCTTCAGATTCATGTAACTCTCCCCATTCCCCCCCCCCCTCTACCCTTCCCCGCTTCTCGCCTAGTCCACTCCGTAACGAGCGTCCGTAAGAAGTTGCGATCCAACGTCAGGACGATCGACCGTGCGCCTTCTCGCGTTGCGTCGTCGACGGCGCCGCTTCTCGCGCGAGAACGATCGTAGACGGCCCCAAGGAAATTCCTAATAGACGCACCTGCATAGATGCGAGACGATGCGACGCGATCAGGTTGCTTACAACTGCCACTTGGCTATCAATATCATGATGAGGTGAGGCGCGAGAGTGGCCAGCGACGCTCCGCCCGTTACCCGCACGTCGCTATCCTTGAGAAAGACGGTGTCGATCACGTGGATTATCCCGTTGGTGCACTCAACGTCTGGACGCACGACGCGGATTTTCTTGTTACCCTGCCACTCCAACTGGTAGCCTGGAAAGAAACAAAGAGCGAAAGAGAGATTGACAATGATCTCTAGACCTGGATGCTGGGGGCTAGTACAGGATGAGGGGGAATTGTGAGTAACTGAAAGCGTACTGCGATGCAAAATGCAAAGCTCTCTCGACCCGACGATCGCCCCGGGGGATCGTCAGATCTCGAATTAACAACATGAGGATGGATGGATACAATTCTGTACAAATCCTAAGATAATGTCGTGAGATGCTAAAGGAATAAATATTTATGGATTATAAAATTGAAAAGAGTCTGAAGAATCTCAACGATCTAATAATATTTGAAAAACTAAACATAGCAATAGTATCTAATAATGAGAGACGGACACACAACGGTGTCGTAAAACTGTAATGAAAATTTTCATTTCGCACATCGTTATCATTAAATTCAACGATGCAGGAGTTACGAGTCGAAATTTTGCTGCTATTTTTAATTTCAAATTTTTTCACGTTTATATATTCTAAAAGATTTTGGCAAGGTTAATTTACACAAGAAAATTGACATTATATTTCAAATAAACAGTAAACCGATAGTTTCTCACTTAAAAATGTAAAAGGAGTGCTTTCGATAAAACTATATGAAATAGTTTTAAAAAAATATAATTTTACTGCTTAAAAAGTATCAAACTAGATGTTAGATTGAAACTTGAGATCGAAAGTAGGAGAAAATTTTCGATTCGAGGTAAAGTTTGTGATTCTAACGCCGCTTTCTTTCAAATTACTCATGCATCTTTTCCTTTTGATTAACGAAGTCGTCTACTGAACTTTAACTTGACTTTAACTTAATCTTTTTCTCGCTCGTGTGATCCTCGTCAAATCTCTCGCGCAGAATCGTAAAACGGAGCAGAGTTAAAGCGGCGAGTTTCGGGGGAAATGTTTCGGAAATTCGTTCATAGGCGAGAGCGAATGACCGGATGGGCACGTAGCAATTAGCGCCGGGGATAATCAAGGAATTTGCATTTAAATGGTCGAAAGGTGCATAATAAATCGCTCGACGGTTCCGACCCATAATAGCACGCGTGTTCGTTTCCGGTTTTCGCGTCCAACGCCAAGATCGTCGATCCTCCGCGACATTATTGTCGCGGAAAGTTTTGCACCGACAAAATCGCATCGACTCGTTCCCGACAACGTGAAAAATTCCGTACAGACGCAGGTATTCGTCATGTTCCGCATCGGAACGCGGTGAAAAGGACTCTGTTTATGAGGGTCTGCACACACGCGAGAATTTTCTGGACTTTGTGCGGAAGTGGACGTTGCACTTCGCAGCAGTCCGGAAACGAAATCCTTTCCGTAGTCAATACACGTCCCTCTTTACGTGAAAAGTAGCCGAGTAGTGGAGACTCGATACAAGTTAGTTGCTGCCTCAACAATTTTCAAATCAAATCAAACGAAATATTGCGTTAAAATTATATTTTCATTTGTTGAAATAGTGCAAACCGTACCATTTATTTAATGGACTCATTAATATTAACGAGCGTTATTTACACTTCGCTATCGACCGACATAACAAATTACTACATCGATTATTCCGGTGTTAATACGATAATGAACAGCTGGCTTTTCACAGTTTAACATATAAAGCACAATTAGGCATTAAAATCTCTGTATGATCGAAAACCTATCAAATCGTTTCTTCGTATTGTAAAATAATTGGCATCTCAAATTAAAGGAAAGTGTAAGCGGAAAGTGTAAGCGTTATCGGAGAACGTCTCTCTCTTTCTCCCTTAAGATGCTGCATTTGCATGTTCTTTGCGGACGAAAAGAGTGACATCCTTATTCCATACATTTGCGCGAACACGTTTGCGGTTGTCTCTCGGTGCGCAATAAATAGAAATCGCGAAACCGACGAGAAGGGTGGTTCTCCTCATTCTCCCCGCGACAAAGGTAATGATATCCTATTGCCGTTGTTGTAGCAATTAATTTACGCGCAACAATGAGCGTACTCCTCGTCGTAATTAATTCCACCGTTCACAATGAGTATTGTTGCCCTCGCCGCAATTAATACGCTTTTGTTTCTCGCGTAGCGCGCGTTTCGTTTCACCTCGCTCTCTTTCATGTCGCCTTCTTTTTCTCTCTCTCTCTCTCTCTCTCTCTCCTTCTCTTTCTCTCGATTCGGTGACTTTTGACCTCGCGCTAAAATCCCCGGGAGTGCCAGCTGCAACTATAACGAAAATTGTCGCCCACAGGCGTAAACGCGTACTATAGGATCGAATCCGTGTTTTAATTGAACGTGAAAATCGGAGTGAAAATCTCTCTTTTTCGCGGACCGTTCATTGTATATTCGCGCGCGCACTCTTATGTTATTTAATAGCGAGTTCGATCGTGGAATGCTGTGAAGCAGATGCTCTCAAACGTTGGAAGTAATAAGAGCGAGTTCTCGGATAGAAACTTGCGACGCATAGTTTGAGAACGTCTGCGCAAAGTGACTGCGATGCAATATAATTCAAATAATAAATCGAAATAATTAAACCAAGCATCGACGGCTCATAGCTTGTCGCTAATCGCAGTGCGAACGAGGTCTATGCAATCTCGCGCCGTGCGAAGTTCGAATTTTATCGACGAAGCATCTTCGCCTCCCCCACGTCAGATCCTTTTCGTATACGTAAGCATAGCGTAAAGCACTGAAAAATCGTACGTCAGCGTAAGCGTAAGCTTGGCGATACGATCACTCATAAGCTAAATCAGAACGTTGCAGCATCCAAGGATCTAACGATTCGAGGGTTTAGCGAGTTTGGCAGTTTGGAATCCAAGGATCTAGGGATCTTCCTATATCTTCGAGATTCTTACAAGGTACCGTGTAATGATCCTTGGAAATTTTTAATAAAAAACAAAAATATAAATCATCAAATTTAAATATCAAGGATACAAGGATTCAAAAATATTCTCAGAAATTTCGCGACACACGTGCTTAGACATTCACGCATTTCACTCTCTTAAATGGAATCAGTGTATTATCAGATTATCACTGATAAGAAGTGGTTTTAGTTATAAATATAATACTAAAAACAATGAATCCTCATTGATAAAAATCAGTCAGTGAAATTTTACTGTCATAGTCAGTAAAACGTAAAACGTCGGAGCAAACTGTGAGTTTTTTCACTGAAAATCAGTAAAATATTCGGAGAAATTTCGTCGTTGCTTGAATCGGTGATATTTTCACTGATTCAGTTTAAGAGAGCAGAGTTCAAGGATCCGACAAGATTAAAAGCGAACTTCGCCGGAGTGAGTTACGCACGTAGTTTCGTCCTCTCGCGCACACACGCATACGCGTAACAAAACGCACAACATGTACGCGCGAGTGTGTAACGCGGTGCGTAATAAAGGGGTGCGCTCCTTCACACTCAGTAAGTGCTTGCTCGTACAAAGTGAAAGCGCTCGTGTCATCGACGACGTTTAAAGACACTTAACTCAACTCACCGGATGTTTCTGGACGGATTGCGTTTTCGTCGTACTTCTCATCTACATGTAATCAGACAGCAACCAGATTTGAGAGTGTCGGTGACAGGTGGTAATGTGACGTGACGACGGTTCCGCGACGACGAGAACAATCACGTGGCAGACGCGACAGTCGATCTCGATAGAGCGTTAACGTTCAAGCGGGCGTTTCGTCGCCCGGGGAACGCGCGCGTTCGTCGACGGGGAAACTTTCCCTAATGCATGTGTACTTGGCGAATTTACACACGTCTAGTTTACGAATTCTCGAATGAGAGATCTCGCGCGCGTCAGACGAAGGAAAATTTACGCGTCAGACGACCGACACCTTGAGGTGACGTATAAGGTATATATATATATATATATATATATATATATATATATATATATATATATATATATATATATATATATATATATATATATATTCTGTGCACAAGTACAAGTATGCGCTGGTTACGTGTGTACGTTACGAAATAAAACTACTCACTTTCGCCGTACTCCTTAATGCGAATCTTCAGACTGTCCCTGATCGTCGTAAGCTTGATGGTGTCGTTGCTCATCTCTCTCAACTTCGCCATCGTATACGCCTGGTCCGCTATTACGAGGTGCCGCTCCAAGATCTGCTTCGTCTGTAAATGAGTTATACATTTTTATGATTAAACGCAGCGGGATGTAATTTTTTTTTTTTTTTAGTAAGTAACTCTTTGCGCTCGCGTATTCGTAGTACTTAAGAGTTTATGAATTTAAAGACTTAAAAAATGCAAAGGTACGGTCATTAAAAAATTTAAAGATTCGAGGATAAGATAACGAAGGCCTCTGTACGATGGGAGCAAATTTGAATATGAAATCTACGCGACATGTGCACTTAGGAAGATTACTCACGTGATAACTATATTCGGGCATGAAGAGTTTCTTGACGGCTGACGGAAAAGTGGCCCCCGCGCGGATCCAGGCATCGTCGTGCGGGGCAAAGTACGTAAACCGCTTCGTCGTGTCGTTCAGCTGATCGTTGAAGCTGCGTCGCTGGCCCAGAAAGTACGTCGAGCTGAAAAAAAAAACAAAGGGAAAAAACGTTCGACGATTAATTTCACGCTGATAACTCGAGAAGAATCGCAAGACGATTTTAGAGACGGTAAATAACGTCATAATGCCTCTCATCCGCGTTGCTTAAATCGGTTTAATTGAATCGTGCGGGTTATAAGCACCGGGGAAATTTTTCCGAGGCTGGGGATTTGCGAGTAGACCGCGGTAACATCGTGATGTTTACTCTATCCGCTTTCCAGAGCTCACCTTCGCGCGCTGCCTCTTACGGGATTAATCCGCTCTCTACTACCCGGTCCTTGATCTCTCTCGCGTTCTCTCTCTCTCTCTCTTTCTCTCTCTCTCTCTCTCTCTCTTGCTCCGCTCTTTGTAAAGCTGCCGACCTCGCTCTCGTCTACCTGCGGAGAATGCACCGTCTCTTCCGCGGATATCAATTATAATTTTAAATTAGGAGATAATCCACACAACGCTTTCTTCGCGCGGAAAGCTGCCGACGGTATGACGGAGCACGATTGTTGGCCAGCTATTTGGATCAACATGCATATACAATCTTCTCCCGGAGAGAGAAGATCCTCGGTTCTCCGTTGTTGCAACTCGGACTTCGTAAATCCTAGGATCCCGCAGTGCTCAGGTCATCAGCACTCCTTAAATCTGTTGGTCGTTAAACGCAATCCGCGTGAATCTTGAAATCTCTCGTTTACGAATATTTAAAAATTGTATGACTCTTTAACATTTTTGAATTCTTATATCTTTTTAGATTTCTAATATAAAATTCAGCGTCGATTCTTCGCCGATGCTTGGCGTTTCCTTAAACTAATCATTCCCTGGAGTCCCGGCGCCACCGGGAGATCTCTGAATATTCGGCTTCCTTTTGGATCTTGGATTCTCTCGATCATCTGGTATAATATTAAACGGGATAGGTCTGGATGTAGCGGAAAATACGAAGAACCCGATATGTTCCAGGCCGGTAATTTCGCCGAGTGAGTTTATTTGCTTTTTGCATGGCGCTTCGAGTGCTGGTCGTTAAATTGGACAAGGAGGCAATATTGGCGCGCGGCAGGCGGGGACGGAGGGCCCGGTTACGAATTTAATAGGTCGGACGTGGTGCCCTGTGGAACTATGCAATTCCGGGCGTAAGACTCTCCACGATTATAGTTTTTACGTCGACGATACCGTCGAGCCGATGGGTTCGCGGTAATTGGAATGGAGATTTGTTGCGTTATTTTAATTAAATTCGAACGGGAGGAGAGCGATGATAAGATTTTCTTTCAGGAATGGATAAGGCGGTGGTAGCAGCGGTGGTGATATCCCGTGTGAAGATCGTATCTACATTCGAGTGGGAGTTCGTATAGGTAGACGCTTATACGAACGCTATCCTCTTGTAATTATCGAAGATAGAGACACTTGCGAAAGATAGAGATACTTATCTCGTAAAAAATTAATCGTTCAGTATATCACTTCGTCGTGCGAATTTTAGAAATTTTAGAAACTGAGGTGTAACGATTTACATAATTTTTCTATTCATGTTACTAGAATGTACATAAAATTAAATACTTAAACGTAATGAGAGAAAGAGAGAGAAGGTGATTCATAAATAAAATTAAAATTTGATCTCAGATATCAAAATGCATATGATAGATATTTTTTTCGTCTTCTTTTTTCATTTAATACAACTAACGCTTCAATGTTCGAGATAAGACGAGAGTCGATGATCCAAGTCGCTTAACATAAAGATGAATAAAGATGAAGGAGAGGGGGAGGAAGACTTACTTGAGCATCGGGTCGGTCCTGAGTTTATCGAGTACGGTGGTGTAGGGGACCCCGAGCAACCTGTCGATTATGTGAATAATCCCGTTGGTTGCGGCGATGTTGGCAGTAATGATGGTAGCGTTCACGCCGCCGCCTTCCACGGTGACGGTCTGGTTTCCCCTCGGGCCTTGCACCACGTTGAAGTAGAGCTTCTTCCTGTCGGCGGCGGTCGCTACCTGCAAGAATTCGTGCGGAAGCTCTGTGAGGGAATGCTTGCGACGCGTGACTCGCGTTAACCGCCGGAGTCACGTGCGCTGCTTTCAAAGGATTACATTACACGTTGAAACTGCTGCGCAAATGCAACCAGAAGACAAGAGGGAAGACGAGTAAAGAACGAGCTTCTGAATAAGAAGAACGCACAGAAAAGATGCGAAGGGCTTCGACAAACGAGTCCCATTCTTCGAAGGCATTTGAAAGCACATTCTTCGAATTTGTCAATGAATTTTCTTAAAACGTGTCAAATCTGTTCGAGATTATGATTTATAAAATTCGATAATTTGTATATAATTTGGAGGAAAATACTTGATAGAAATTTCTTGAAATTTGGAAAATATTCAAAGAATCGAGCGAACAAGGAACGCGAGATCGCCTTCGGAGAATTGGCATAAGTTGATTTCGTGCACAAATACAGGAGCAATCGTGTACATATACTTGTCGCAGTCGTAGTCGGAGAAAAGACGAGGAATTAAAAGTTATTTGCGTTTCCGTGCTTGAGAATTTCCCGCACATATACACATGCACAAGAGTGGAACGAGGAAGCAAAGTTTCGACGTTAGGCAGTTAGATATAAGTTTCGCACAGAGTTACGATTGTGCGTGCACGCCATCGCAAGTACACAACATACATTAAACACACATCAATAAATATCAAATATATCAATCTCACTAAAGTCCGCAAAAAATTCGACGAGTCTAACTCTCTTCACGCTGTTGTTATTAAGACGCAAATTGCGTCCCTGATATTTTAATCATGTTATCTCAATAAAATAATTCGACGTAGTTATCATAAGGAATCAAAATCGAATCATCGAATTATATGGTCGTTTTTAAGACTGGTATGAAAAATGACAGAGACTCCATCCTTAACAATAGCGTATCGATTATTTCGCGATTACATCAAAGGGAAGCCATCAGCGGCGACAATCTCCGGAAGAAAATGGCGTAATTGCAAACCCGGAGCGTTTCGGAACGCGTTTTCGAGTGCGCGATCTGCTTTCTTATCGACGGACGCGAAATTTGATCTCGAGAGACAGTCATGTCAGGGTGCGATAGCGGAGTGAAACGAATCCCTTCGATCCGCCGGATTATCCGGACGATGCGGCGTACGTAGTCGTTCTCGGCAGTGCGCGAGCTTTTAACTTGCAAATATCGTCCGGATTGCAAATTGGCGCTCTCCATCCGTCACCCCCCCCCCCCCCCCCCCCCCCGTCTCTTTCTTTCTCCGTCATCGATGTCGGGACGGAAAGCTCGGCATAGAGAACGCCAAGAGGCAACGATCCCCTTTCCGGCTGATCCAGCTCTCATGAATTTCCCGGTGTGCACTCAGAGTCACTTCCGGTTACTTTCTTGACGTTTATCCGCGCGCCCGAGATTCTCCGAGCGCAGAGGCTGAGAAAATGTGTACGTGGTGTCTCAAAAAAGATATCGGGGGTATATTTTCGGAGCTATTTGAGGTCGGTTTTGCTTTAAATTGAAATGTAAAACCGAGATTCGGAGTAGTTCTTCTCGGAGAGAAATCTAGAAAAGCTCTTCAGAGCCTGTGTTCTGTATCGAGTTCTTATTTATTATCATTCTTGCAACTTTAGATTAATCGGTAGAAAATTTTAAAATTCTGACAAAGATAAATCTAAGTAAAGATATAATCAAAGTAAGAAATGTTATTCCTTCATTCTAAAAATTCTGTTGGTTTATTTCGATCCTGTTGAATATATAATATATATTAAAATTTCTTTTATAAATTTATCTCGTTGTTTTAGCAAAAAAAAATACCACGAATAAATGAAATATTTCGTTTTCCGTGAGACTAATTTAAAGTTGTAATCTGCTTACAGCTTTTTAAAGTGAAATACTTTTAATTTTATGAGAGATAAGAAAGGGACTTTCAAGTATTTCGCGATTGCCTTTTTGATAAGCGCTCATTATTCCCGATATGTTCATGCAATTAATTTCTTATTCGTGGCCTACTCTTTCGACGCTTGCAGTTATCAATTAGCCGCGCGTAAAGTCACATCGCCGTTGGGACTTTTATTTGCGCGAGGAATGATGTTGAATAAATTAATTAGGAATACAGGTCGTAACGGAATAAATCACGCTACTGAAACAGAAAAGAAAAGTAAACGCGCGAGAGGAGAAAGAGATTGAAATTGATTTATCTGTCTTTTTGGATTCACTCTGAAATCCGCGTATTTGTACACGTATTTCATTAATAACCGAAAGAGTCGGAAAGTCATTATATTAAATTTTATTTACCAAAGACTGCGTTTTAATTAAAACATTTCGTGATCGTACAAGTTAAATACGAAATTAAATCGAGAATTTCTGAGAATTAAATAACAGAAAAATGTAAAACATGTATAGATCCAGAAAAGTCTGACTAATGATTTTTCAATCAAATATTCGGTTATGGACACCGAAATGATATTTGAATCTTAAATCAATATTCCAAATAAGAATATGCATCAAGGCGAGGCGATATTCGAACTCAACGCTTTAAATAACGCATGCCTAAAATACAGAAAGGAGAAAGTAAATTCGCAGAGCGATCGCGAATAAAATTGAATTTTACGTCGCGGCGCCTTCTCTTCCGGGAGCGCTTTATCATTTCATCAGCGTACATGAGAGAGTCGCTCTTTCGAGACGCGCACGCCTAGGCGCCGCGGGGTCATAAAGCATGAAAGCGGTGTAAAACATATCTCGACGATAAATTAGTGCGCGCGGGCGCACTGGCGCATGCGGTGCTTAATGCAAATCAGAGCGGATAAAAGAAAAACAGGACGGCATTCACGGCATACAGAAAGAAACGCGCATATGTCTGGCGCGTAGAACGCATCGTGTCGTGCGTGAGTTGATGCACGGCATATTTTTTTTTCACGAGGGGTTGTTTGCTTATCATATCCTCGGACAGGGGTTATTAATTATTTTCTCTTTCGACCCTGACGCGCGCGCAGCTTAATGCAAATTGGTCTTGTTGCGAGTGAAGGAAAAAAAGAATCAAACGTGAATGAAGAAAAAAAATCAGATATTCTTTGTTTCTTGCGGCAGAAGCGGACGGCATGAGAGATTAATAAGGTAGCTAGGGACGCGTTTCGCGACGTATGTGGTAGACCTCAACGCTTTTGTAGCTTGGCAATATTGTGTGAAGGTTGGCATCTTTTTTAAAAAAGACTAACAACTATTGTGGGAAGTTTCATTACATGTGAAATGGATAAAATTGGATACAATGTCGTGGAGTAAGGGAGTAGTAGTTCTACGAAAATTGTGTGACAATTTTCGCGTAAAATGCAGAAGCACTGAACTTTATATGCGATAATTATATTTAAACAACTTATTTATTGATATAATAATATGTTTATCTCGTTGCAGAAGAGCATTATTAAAAATTAATTCAGCATTACGCACAATCGAAATTTTCTCCATAAATGTTCAGACCTCCCTTTATACAATACCTTATACAAGAGAGCACTTTTCTTTCACGAGTATCAAGCGAATGTACTTTTAAATATTTATGTTTTATAATCTCAAACGGTCGTTCGTAGAAATATAAAGTAAAAATCAAGGTATCTCTATTTAGTTGAAACGTGAAACATCAAAAGCTAATCAGCTAATCCGAAATTATTATCTTCGTGTTAGCATGTCGAGAGACATTCTAAATCAATCTATATTTTATAATTGTTACTCGGATTCTAATCGTTTAGTTCGGATGACTGGCGGAAAGCGGATTCGCCGGCAGAATTGGCATAATACAACACACTGGCCAAGGCTCTGAAACATCCTAATCAACGATCGGTCACGCAGCGGCGGCCATGCGAAAATGTCACGCCGCGCAGAAACTACGTTGTTTCCGATTAAGGGCGATTTACCCTTTGTTTACCGTGATTAATATATACACCGCGCTTCGTACTGCATGAGGCACAAGCAGAGTCAATATTGGTCCACGCACGTTCGTACAGCGTGCGCGCAGTAAATAACAGCCGATATTGCCGATCGAATCGCCATAACTACCAGCAATTAGCGAATCGATATTAGCGCACCTGTTCGTTGCGCTTTTATGATAATCCATTCGTAAATTAATTGATAACACCTCGACCTATCGCGACCTGCTCGTACCATGATGGCGTCGCAATAATGTTAAATCGAATCGTCCCGTCGTTTCTCATTTTTTCCGACGAATTTGATAACGGATTTGATAAGAAAAAAGACCGAAACACTTCTGTAACTTCTCGACCGTTCTGATATAGCAGTTCAGGTTGCAGTAAATCGAATGATTGAAACGATCTCGTTGACTTTACAACCACCATCGTCCTCTCATCGCTTTCATACGTCCGGCTGAATGTTTATTTATACTGATCGAACGTTAATTTATTAAAGAGCGGGCAGAGTAATTAAAGCCAACATACCATATCGACGCTGCTGAATGATTGAAGCGGCTCGATGGATATTGAAGTGTAATTAGCTGTATCGGAGATTTCGCGTAATTGCGTTCATCGGGACTCGATGTAGATCGACGTGCGAGCGAGATACCGACGAGTTGTAGCGCGCTAGATAACGTCATAGATTTATGTAGTCTCGTTACGCTTATAATTATTAATATCGGCGATGTCTTTATTTCTCTCTTCAACCATCATCAAACTCGTAAGTTTGCGCGTTGCTTTCCCGCGAATCCAACTTGACGAGGAAATTAATGTGCGCGCGTTACCGCTCTGAAAACGCTCTTTTCGCGATCGTTCACCTCCAATGAGGATTCGATATCCGCAAACTTGATGCTGCCATCATTCCGGTGATTACAAACTGCCGTATTTCTAAAAAAATGTTCACGCGATTCTGTCTTTGATTTTAACATGAACGGTTTTATTTTGTTCTTTTTTTTATTAGATCCGTCAAAAAATTTCGAAGAATTTTTGTCGCGAATATTTCATCGCATTGTTCGGACGCAATGCGAACTTCGTCCCATAGATTCGTACGATTCGTGAACGCGGTTAATATTCATTATTATCTTAAGTCAGGGAATGGAGAAACGAATTAAATTGCGAGAGACCGAGCGCTCGATCGTGTAACGTTTTCTTTCTGGAAAAGGATATTTTCTCGTCATAAAGTTTATGCAGTTCGAAATCAAATTCCCACGACCACCTGGATGCAAGTTCCGGAAACTTAACTGCGAAAAGCGCGGCGTTTCGCGCACGCGAGAGTTTCGAAATAATACATATTATATCGGAAATGCAACCGGCTATACGGATACCGTAGACAATCGCGAAGATATGTAGGATATATCCCGTGTCGGTGAGAAAGCTAGGACCTCAGGCATCGCCGGAAAGCGCGGGACGTATTGCTGCTTTACATTTCTTTCGCTTTACGAGTTTTCCCGCAGGATATTAAGCAGTTTTCACGTTTCGCAGAATAAGAAATTTTATTGCCCGATGATACTCGATTATTCTGTTTCGCACACACACACAGTTTTGGTTCTCATTTTTTTGTGAGAAAAAATATTACAATTATAGTAAAAATAAAATCGGAGTTAAAATATCTTTGAAAAATACAAAAATAACATTTTCTACGAGAATATTTGTTATAAGACATCTTTACGAGATATACGGAAAGCTTCGATGAATTTAATTATATTTAATTGATCTTCGTAATAAGTTTTTTGATTAATTCGGAGATAATCTTTTTAAGAAAAATTTCGATTAAAAAATTAAAAGCTGCTTTTAATTCAGTCAGAACTGTCTCTCCCTCTTTTACCTGTATCGCATAAATATTAGCAGCGTGGATTAATATATCCGATATTACATTCGTTTGTTTGAAAATTGCAATCGAGATAACGCGGCGAAATTTCCATGGCACGTCGGCGTATTTTCCGACCGAGCATTTACGTGACGCGATTTGCTCGGAATTCTCTCCCTACTTGTGTTTCATCTCTTGTTTTTTCGCGATCCCGCGAAGCGCGATCGGCCGGGTATGATTTTTCACCGCGGATTTGCGAGACGTGTCGTATCGGTGGCATCCTATAAATTCGACAGTACGTATAGATAACGTAGGGGCAAATCTGTGCAAACAATGTTGCAAAGCCAATAAACTCATATCCATGTCGAGAACGTTTCAGGAAGAAATTTATTGATTTTGCGCGAGAATAATTCCAGCGTGCCCTTCTTTTTCTCGCGCACTTCATAAATTATTGCGTACCGCAGGAAGCACGTGCCACGTGTGTGCATGTTCCTTTTTTGCTTCACGCGCTCGTATCTTGTATCTGACTTGACGGATATTTTGCCATTAAGCGCGAACATCGAACGCGATATGGATGTCGCATTAATAACGGTAAGATTAATATAATAAATCGCGCGCGTCGGTGAAAAGTGATGCGCGTGAGCGATTATGCCGTCACTCTGTTGATTTTCTCGGCGCTTCGCGATTACGATATTTGCCGGTTTCTTGTCGTAATTGAGTTCTCGCGTGCATTAACGAGACGTTCTCGACCGCGTGGAAAATGACGAGTATGATTGATAGAGAGGATAACGGCATTGTATATTGCGATCTCATCTGTAAAATGTTGGTGTGAAGGGAACGACGACAACTGGTCGAAAAATTCATCAACTTGCGAGATAAATAATTAACGATGTACTCGATCGCGAGAATACAAATATACATATATAATACATATATAAATATATAATCTCGAATAAAGAAAGTCTACATTTGCAATTTCACCCTTCGAGTGAAAACGCTGTAAAAATAAGCGACGGGAAATGCGCGGGAAAGAGGACGAGAAAAAGAGCCGCGGCGGAAAATTGCCGAGAGTTTTTTGTTATTCCGACGAAAAGTTCCGCCATGCTGATTGGATGATAATGAGTCTCGAAAAGTGCGAAAACGAACCGGCGATGCCGGTCGACTTTGAGCAAAGTTTAAGAGCGGAACAGCCCCGGCGCGCTGTTATGACGTCAGGCGTCTCCTACTCTATCCCGCGGAACTTTTTATCTTCCAATCCACTTAATCCGAGAAAGCCGAGTTTCCTTATCGCCCGCGCCCAGGTGAGCTCGCTTTCGTTCGTCCTCGTCATCTTCTCGCTCGAGGGAAACTCCGCGGCTTCTCGCAAAAATACGCAATTATCGTTACATCGTGTTGCCGACGAAACGGCAGAAATCCATTCCACGAGGCTGTCGAACCTTCCCACAATTTCATTCGTACGATTCCCGGTGTACGGAGTGACGGAAAAGTCAGCCGCGTTGAATATCAACAGCGATATCCGCGTACATTTATAATTCGCTCTATCGAGATACCCCGAACGATAGGAAGTTTCAAAAATATATACGGCATTACGAAATAAAATAATTCACATCCTCCAACGTCAAATCCCGTTTGTGAAATTTTAATACGTGACTTTTCGATCACCTCGTATATCGTGTATCGCGGCAAGAATAGAAATCTCTTTGGGCGTTCGATTACTAAAGCTATTGGCGAGACGAGATTTATTGACGCTATCGATTGCCAAATACCTGGAGCGCCGTGTTAGTGCTGGAAATGTTAACTCGCATTCGTTTCGCACTCGTAATACGCTCAACATCGAAAAATGCATGAAAGCGGACAGTGCAAATGGACAGTGCAAATGGATAGACAGAGAAGGAGAAGATTTTGCGAACAATTTATGCAAAAAAAACACTGAAAGCAATATAAATCTATAATTACCCCCAGGTTTGACTTCCCAGTCAATGGTGTCTTTGAAAAAAACGAAAGGAAGCGTTAATCAATGTAATAATTTATATCCACGTGAATGATTGCGTTGATGTCGTGTTTTCATGCAGAATACCCGGAGAAAGATTCTCTTCAAATGTAAGAAGTGATTTATCGATATTTAAAACTTATACGAAATGCAATATCAGATGAATCTTATATACACACGCACACAAATTGTCATTATCGTAATCTATCTTATATATATACTTATAGCCTATAAATAACAATGGCATAAGCTAAATCAATATTTCAATGATAATATTTCATCTCTATTATAGGATGTAAAGGTAACTTCAAATATTAATCTCGACTTGTATCACGGTTTTTGATTTTATTATCGTATATATAAACGCAAAGAAGAAAATGAGACTTACTTGGCTGACGCTCTTATCCTTAATATTGTCGAGGGTTAGTTTCTGCTTGACGTAGTGCAGCTTGAGGATCTCTCTGATGCGTTTCTTGTCCTGCAGCATCTGCTTCACGCCCGGCTCCTCCAGCGCCTCGTTGCTAGGAGCGAAGAGGGTAACCTCTCGCAGATAGCTGATGGTGTTCATGATGTCGTCCCCGAAATCGCGGATGGTCTCGTAAAACTTGTACACCGGTCCGTCCTCCTTTTCCTACACGGATAGAAAAGATTTCTGTCAATCGGTTACGCAGTGCTCGTCGCGCCTCGATTCCACGAGGTGCCGTGTTTCAAGGGAAAAGAAAATTAAACACAAACGAAAAAAGCAAGAGAACGGTAAGAAAAACAGAAAGGGGAGACGTCCAAGGACGACGTCGAGATTATTTATAAAGAACGGGAGAATCGATGGCGTCCAACATCGACTCAAAGTCATCAGCGTTTCATTACATGTTAATCGGAAGGAACGTCTTTTCGCGTAACGGAATTTTATATGAACCGCGCCGAATCCAGACGCCATTAACTTTCCACAAAGAAACACGAAAAGCGACAAAAATAAAAAAAATCGGAAAGAAGGTGCGGAGAAATCGGAGAGTAAGGAGTACAAGTCAACGCGCGGCGCGGCGCAAAGATCACGAAGTAAGCTCTCAAAGTTTTCATTACGTCCTCGTTTTCTATGAATTCCCGTAAATTGATTCTCATATATATTTGATCGCGCTAGCTATTTTCGATGAGCTATACGAGCTGTACTAGTTGATTGAAATCCTCGTTCCAAAAGTATAAGATTCGACTGAATTCTGACAAAAACCCACACACATAATCTGGAAAAAACAAATAAATTCTTTGTGTGGAGACGACAATTGTCGCTGGAAGAACGTTAAGAGATTCCCGAGAGATCGCTTAAGATAAAAAATACTTGAAATTCAGAGGGTCGGTCGCAAGGATGGAACAGTCGCAATTAGACTGACGTAACGAACTTGCAGCTTCGTGTAACTCGCGCCGCGAAGAGGAGACGAAATGAATTACTTATGGGAAGAAGACAAGGTGTAAGGGAAAAGAAAGCGTGACTGGGACGTGACCGTTAGTAGTTCACGGAAGTGGCAACATTACGTGACACACATATAATCCACTATCCTCGTCCCAATTACTCCGAGTGCCAATTGTATTTCTTGTACGGAGGAAAATCATGCGACGCGATTAAATTACGAGAACTATCTCGTACAAACTAAAAGAAGTAAATAGTTTTGACGAATTCGACGGCTAGTAGAAGTAAGGAGAAACAACGAAATACAACTTAATCAGAAATTCTTGATACTACAAAAACGCATAAACTGATCTTGTCAAATTTCAACACATATCGCGTGATTTTCCGATAATATCGTATAAGAAATTAAATGATATCCCGCCGTGTAACGTGAAGCGCGACATATCAACACCGAGAACATATCAAAAAATCACCGATAAAGGTACACTGAGATAATATCAGCATCTTTTATCAGAAATGTTAAAATGGCATGTTGCATCATATTAGAATATATTCTCAATAAGAAGTTTGTCTCTGTTTTTACATAATATAATAAAATTGCAACTTTAAAATGAATTTGAAAAATGTCAAAAATAAAGATAGGTTGTAAATACATCATTTAATAAATACTTCTTATTTTAAAATATACGGTGCTCTTTTGACAAATCTGAACTGGAGATTTTTTTATTCTCTGTAAATCATGTAAAAGACAAATCATTTTGAAAATTTTGAAAAATTTAAACGTGTAACACTTGACGGGGAATATAGTTCAAAAATAGATATCGTCTTTTTAAAAATCCCAGTAAGAGCAAGCACGGAAAATATGGTGTATTTCTCGTAAAAGACACGAGATTTACGAGATATTGTAGAAAAGGACACATAGAGATTTGAAAAACTTTGAGAGATGGAAGAAAATAACGCAAAAATTAAAATGGACATTTCCGTTTTCTCGTACAACTCTAGTCGGATCGGATTATATCATGGGTGGAAAAAAAGCGAAAAGGTAATTAACGCGAGGCAGTTAGCCATTCACAACGCCCGCAGCTTTTCGACGTGGTTCTCGGTGTTCATAGACGAGCTTAATGAGAGAGAATGACCGGAAAGCAGAGAGGAGAAGGACTTTCGATGCAAAATAGAAATGGAATCGCGCGAGAAACCAATAAAATACACAAAATCCCATTGGGTCGGAACATTACTTTTGGATATTATTGATCTACGCGAACGCGCGGAGTGGAAGAGAGGAGTAATCTTTTTGAATTTTTCTGTACCATCAAAAGAGAATAGAAGTGCATCAATTACTTTTCTCTAATTTGACATAAAAGAACAAAATTATAATATTTTAGAATCAAGAAGTAAGGTAGAGTCGAGCGAAAAGAGTCGATTTGACAATTTAAGATTTGTTTCGACATGTTTATAGTAAGCGCAAAATTACACGATTCTCGACGCGCCTGGTAATATTATTAAAGAGATAGGGAATTTTTTTATACACTCTCGCGCGCGGATAGAACAACTTCGCGCGAGGAAAAATCCGCGGAAGTCATTTTTCCCCTTTCCCGCGTTCACCGAATGCTGTCGGCATTTCCCTCGTGGCACAAATCCCTCTCTTTTCCATCTTTCCTCCTCCCTCTCTTCCATCTATTTATTTTCTGCCTTCCTTCTCACTTTCCCTTTTGTTCTTTTTGCTCGTCTCCCTCGTTAATATCTTTTAATCTTTACAGGTTCGTGAGGTACCATGGAAAAGCCGAGAACTAACGAAAAGGAGGGATTAACTAGGCATCTGAAGGTGTTGCGGGAGAAAAATATTGACACAAGGGTAGAAAAGAAAAATGAAAAAGAAATGGAGAGACGGCGGGGAGAGGGCGGACAGAATCGTAACGGAAGTCGATCGGCGATCGTTAGCCGGGCTATCTGTCCGAACGAACGAAAAAGGCGAGTTTAATAACGATACATCGCTACTGCTAGGGTTTCCTCTATGCCGGGATAAATTAATAAAAATGTAAGAGGGCGAGAGACGCGCAGCACCACGAGGCTCGCCCTGTGCGATGGAAGATTAAGAGGAGAGGAAGAGAACTTCTCTTCCGCAACTTGAAATCGTATCGATCGGCGAACGCTCGTTCCTCTGTTTTTCTCAACCTCTCGCCCGGCTACGTTCTTTTGTATTCAGAGCATCGAGCCGTGAAGTTGTATACGTGTCGACAAAGTTTTCGTTCTGCAGCAGAAATACATCTTGAAACACGGAACTGTCTCAAGGAACATGTAGCTGAGATTTTCACTGATCCTTTGAGATATCTTTGTGATCTTTAATTATTCTAAGGATTTTAAATATTTATAGTTAATTGAGATTTCGTGGATCAACAGATTAAGAATAGCGATCCAGAGAGTGTTGGGATTTTTATTATTTTTATTAGAGGGATCTTAGAATTTCTGTTGACCGATTTTTTTTATCTTTGTCCTATTGGCATAGTTTCTTCGATTAGGCTTGATGCTCTACTTGTCTCTTTTTATCATTTGCTTCTTTTTATATTTATCCTCCTACTTTTATCACGGCAATATTAGGTTTATTTTATTCAAACTTGTATCACGTACTAGAACGGATCAGCGAAACGAGATTCCTCGATCGTATTTTTATGTAAATAGCCAGACGTCGTCGTAGAGACGATCCTGGATTTTACTACTTGTGTACAAAAAATCTAAATATTCAAGGATCAGACGATCCGCGTGGCATCCCCGAATGTTAGAATCTAAGGAATCTTCGATCACGATCATCTGAAACCACGAATCGGGAGATTCAGCGATCCCGGGATTCGAGGATTCGAAATCTCGAGGATCTTCGCCTTGGAAAAAGAATCTGAACATCCAGGGATCTTTAACGATCCACGAATCCAAAGATCCACAAGGAGTATTTCAAGATTCGAAGTAGATTCGAATCCGAGCATGATCCGTGGATCGACGGATTCGCGGATACACATGGCCCTCCGGCGACGAGATTGGCGTCTGAAAAGTGTCGTGTGTATTTTTTCGTAGTCTTATGACGAGTTCATTTAATAAGTACTTACGATGCCCTATACGACATGCAGAGTCCAATAGAGACATGCAAAGCACCACAGAATAACATCATTGAATCAATATAAGAATAGTAGACACATGTACACAATTGATCAAGAAAAAAAAAAGAATTAAAAAAAATACGAAAGAGAAGGAGATCGCGCTCTCGACGGTAACAATACACAGAGAGAAAGAGAGAGAAAGAAATCAGGCGTGAGACTCCTTTTATTCTGGAACTCCGCGTGTCCTCTCTGAAAGAAAAATCGATTCTCCGTCTTTTGCTCGTTTCTCCCGACGACGTAAAACAGTTCGAGGCGCACGTTCTCCGTCAGCAAGAAAGATTGATCGTGTTATCACGATTTTTTATTACTATTATGTCGATATATACTCTGGCGAATTAATATCGCTTGTAAATCGATCGAGTAACCAAGTAGAGACAGGAAGAGCGAGTTATTTTTCTTCGCGACGTGACGTCGTTACGGCGGCGCGCAGGAAACTAATTAGTCACCGATTACAAGGGTTAATCAGTCATTTGCAACTGCGATTAATTAAGCGGGTCGTACGGGACGGTTGAATCGACGCGCGATTTTTCGATGGAGGGTTCTCCGGCGTATTGTAAATTACAGGTCGAGATTATCAGTAGGTAATTAATAGAGAACCGTGCGAAATTTAGTGCGTTCAATGCGCCTGGACGGGTAATTACGATAAACGTCATTTCGCATGAAAACGACGATATCGCTACGCCATTGCCGCGATACTCATCGTGAATAATGGCAAGACGACGACGACGTCGTTTGGCGAGCTTCGCACCCGCGGAAAATTTCGATTCCGTGGCGCCGCTTAATTATGATCTACGGGCCCCCGAGGATTTCTATCAAGAAGCGTTCTCACGGACTTTCGCGGTTACGTTCCCTCGGGTCGGTCGCGCGAGGAACAAAAGGGGCTAATAAAAATAAATATTTTCGCAAACCGCTCAACCGTTTACGATCCCTCGGATGCAATGATATCCGGGAGATCTGATTTCTTCGAAAGTCCAAAAGTTTCGTTGAAACACTGGATCCAAATATTCACACGTTTGTGTGGTCTGTATTTAATTATAAACTATGCATTAGTTATAATCGTGGATGCCCCAAGAGAGACGTATACCTCAGTGGCGGGAGTTATTTTCTCAAGGAATTCACACGGCGCGTCGACCTTCCTTTAGCAAGAATTTAATTTAAAAAAAGCGCTTAAATACCGCACGAGTCTCTTTAATCTTCATTCTTTTCGAATGTCTCGAAGCCGAGCAATTAAGTTCGATATTATGTATTTGCTAAAGAAAAATGAACTGGAGATTACTTGCGGAATATAACATTCCCACGACTGATACTCGTCTTTCCCGGAGCGTCCCGGGAACGATTATAGCGATATAGATTAGGCGATATGATTCGATGAGATGATTCAAGAAAGGGTGATGAATGGTAACAGCGTTCATGATCGAATGCACTGATAGATATGTCACGTGAGATCGCGGTTATGCCGTTATGTGAATGTCGCGAGGGCCGTATCATGATCTGTGAGAATCATGGGAGAAACGCGGCGCTTCTCCAACTTATATACCGTTATACACATGTTGAAGAAAGTTTTGCTCCACTTCACTTGTAAATCTTCGGTATCGCACGCGACAAAGTAAACCAAGACGTTGTCTATAAATATAACAGCGCAAGATTTTTCGCTACTTTTCTAAGTTCTGTATCTCCGGCTTCTGAACTTCCTTTTCTAAACTCTTCGGAGATTTTCTTGCAGAGACATTAGATCGTTAAAAATTCGTTTTCCAAAAATCTTGCTTCGAATGTTTGGATTTAATAATCATCTACTAGTTTCAACTATCATAGGTCTGAATCTGTAATCTTTTTCGTATTTTTCGTGATAATAAATCGTTCGTACCCGCCGACAGGAAGATGGTACAAAACTTGATTGGCATGTGTATCCTTCGTGTATATCGGTGCTCTCCCGTATTCGACAGCATGCGACATTCATAGGACTAATCAATTCTAGCAGTGCAACGTGCAGTGCAACGTACTGTCGCTAAATACTGACTGATTCTTTTACAAGGAAGATTTCATTCGCGGTGGCTTGGCCTGTAATCAACGTTCCGTCGTAAAGAACGCGCCTTGTAGTCGTCGTAATCGTAAAATGGTCCTTACATGAGCATCTATCGCGTAATCGTGTGCCCATTTCTCGCGCGCGTCGGATAATACACTTCGGAAATGAAATTTTTACAGCGCATCCAAAGTACTAACTTCTCGGCAAAAGTGTTGCGAGAAAAACGCTCTTGGCGAAACAACGCGATCATCTTCGTCGCGGAGAAAAGTTTTGGTACTTGGCCGCGACTGAAAGTCGACGCTATTTACAAAGCATGTCAATACCGAAAAATGATAGTCTCTTCCAGCGAAACGAGAAGATTGCACGAGAAGATTGTATTAAAATGCGTGGATAATTAGCTTTATAATTGTAAAACAATAAAAATTATATAATTATACATTGATATGCATATGGACCTTGAGTGCATTTATGTATTTGTTATTAATCTTCCTTGCAAGATAAGAGAAAACAGTGCATTCTCATCCACAAGCGGCAGCTAATTCGTACGAGCGCTGTTTCCAAGTCATCAATCTGTCAGAACATGAAAGAGTGACGAGACATATATGACGTCTTTTACTGATCCTTCATGGCACTTACATGATAAAACTGGCAAAAATACAATTGATAACGATCGCGCACACTAATCAACAGGATACGCGACACTTTACATTATACTTTCGACGTTAATCGATACGCGACACGCACTTTATTATACATATTATAACGTATGCTATCTCCCGATGTCTCTCGTGATCACATTTCAAAATACTACGACGGCTTACGTCGCAACATTCCAGTCTCAGGAATGACAACATATCAGTGACATATCAGCCGCGCGAATGACAACAAAATAACCCGGCCCCGAGGTCACTATGTGACGATATACGTTGTAAAATTTAAGATGCTCGTTTTCTTGTGATTCAAGTAACGAAAAGTCACATCACCGTTTGTTAATTCAAAATTCAAAAAACAGGATATTCCGCATACATTTATTTGGTAGTCTGATAAATATCTATTTCGAAACGGCAATGAATTAACAATGTACGGCGTTCATTTTTCGCCGAATACTTTATGACATTTAATTCGTTGCCATTAATTATTAAACGATAATCATGGCTTTTTGTGACGCCCTACGTCATATACGTCTCGTCTCGTTTCTGAACGTTCATCGCTCCCCTTTAACTTCCCTCTCTCCAGCGCGCTGAAAAATTCACTCTTTAAATTTCCGATAAACCGAAAGGAAACCGTAATAAATGATTTCTGTACGAATCTTACTCATTAATATCGAATGCAAAAAAAAAAGAGAAAATAAAGGAAGACAACAAAACGCGCCCGAAAGAGGCCCGAATTCAATCTTCATCAGGAAACCCATTACAACGGCGGGGAACAAAATTCCGCTCGTAAATCCTTTATCGTCGCCGCAACGCCGGACGGAGGAGCAGATCCTCCCTAAATTCCACTCGATCTCGCGCGTTAGAAATCTAAACTCGATATATCACGGTGGCCCCCTCCAACCCCCTGTACATTATTAGACCCGCGTTGAGGGTCAGCGCGGCTTGGCGGGGTTACATCGATTTACGGGTTCCAATCGCACGCGTGCGCGCCATCGATCGACGGTCTGATAAGAACGTAAGGAGTAAGTTGGTCGTATAACGTTGAAAATTTACGCCCTACGTTCGGAGCAGCGATAGAAGAGGAGAGAGACGCCGGACGAGCGTCTCTCGAGACCGCCTTTAAATATCTCGTAAAAGTGACCTCCGCGACACACGGCTGCGTTATTTTTTACTAGTCTTGTCCAAATGGTTGTATTATGGCTTGATAGTCGGTTATATTTACAGAATAAACTCGCGTCGCATCTCCTGATGGAATTTCACGCCGAATATCTCGAAAGACATCGCGATGTTCTCTCTTTCTCGAGCGCGGATTCTTCTTGAAATTTTCTGTCGTTTTATCGAAAGTGCATCGGAAAATTCGAGGTAATTTTTGTTTTCACTAGGACATCAAATGTGGCATTATATTTTTCGGATCGCACGTTAGAAAGATAATCGATCAAAAGTCACGCAACTTGTATAAACTATTTTATTGTTAAGAGAGATAACGATTGTGCATATTAATTTTTCTCATATTTACATATTAAAATCTAGATGATTAAAGCAAAAGTAAAAAGTTATGTTTTAGGATAATAGGAATAATAGCTCGATGTTAAATAAAAAGAGGAAGCTTAACGATTTAAATGCCATTTTAATATTGAAAGCGACTAATGCGTCACGGATGGTTTTTCCTAGAATAAAAATAGCTTTTCAAAGCCCGTAGGTACATTTACGTCAGCGTTTTCGTTTTCCGAATTATTAACACATCATTAGTATCGATGTTCATTATTCCGAGCGACACGCAGGTACAGTAAAAACGAGAGCGAGCTTTAGATTGGCTATGTGATTGATCGTGAATAAAGTTATTAATGATGCGGCCGATTGCTGAGCGTTTATGTCACCGAAACGCGATGCGTTATTCTATTTAACAAGCATCTCGATTTAATGGCCCGTATTTGCGCCACCATTCATATAAATCCGAATTTTGGGAAAAATCGCGCCACGAAAATCTCAAACACTCCAAAAATGAGAATAAAGATTTTATACATATAAAAATATGTTTTATTAATAAAATTAATGCAATTGTTTAGTTTTTTAATACAAGCTGCGTGACTTTATTTTTCTCATCTTTGTAAAAAGAATATCGAAATACAAGTAATTTTGCGAGTTAATATCCGCGACTTTAAAAAAGTCCATGCAGATATCACCGCGATTTCGTTTCCGTCACGAAGGTACGAAGAACGCCCCGGAACTTCTCGCGAACTTTCTTACATTTGACCGGACGCCTTTCTTCCGAGATAAAGCCACTGTCAACACGCGGCTGCAAGAAGGCAGCTCGCTTGCATTCCCTCTCTCGATGAGGTACGATTCTCTCGAGGAGGGACCTGAAATTTACGACGCTTGTTTGGCGCGCGCCTTGTCTTCGCCATGGAAAACTCGCAAGAAGAAGCGAAAGAAAGAGAAAGAGAGAGAGAGAGCTTTTCGCGGACTTTTTTTCGCAACGGCATATTTCATTTCCCCGAGACTTCCCGTTTCTTTCGCGCGGCGCGTCGGAAACCCGGGCTTCCTTTCCTTAGGATTGTAAATGGCGAACGACCGCGTGTTGAGTAATGAATCCAGAAGGATTCTTGTTTCGGGTGGCAGACAATCACTCAACTTCCCGAGAACGGAGAAACTCAGAAATCTCGAAATACGAGAATACGAATGCCGAAGCTGCCAAGAGATCCGAGAATCTTGGATTCTGCGGATTCTTAGCCTGAGCATTTGACACAAAGCAGAATTTCATAAATCGGGAATCAAAAATTCCTTTCGTAACGTCCACTCGATACCATTTATTGACTATGCGCGATAGAAAACTAGGATTCTATCGACAATGCGAAAATTGCTGACATGCAAATGATATGTGTATATGTGTACATATGTATACCTATGTGCGTGCGTGCGTGCATGGTGTGTTTTTTTATGTGTGTGTGTGTATGTGTGTATGTGTTCAGACTATGTCCTCGTTAACATCCGTATATACATATCAATCTGTCAGGCATGCGTTTCTATGACGAAACTAAACCAGAAATTCTCTCTGTGATGCTCGCAACGTGCATGCGTTTCGAGTGCAATCGAATGCAAGGCGCGATTTTCTTCCTTCGGATCTTCGGTTAGGGATCGACAAGGGTTACCTTGGTATATTCTGAGGTGATTGTCCGCGAGAACATGAGATCGATAATACGCGATATCCGTAATGGCTGTTTTTATCGGTTAACTTTGTACGCATCGAGTAAATAAATTCTTCTGGGAGATAAAATATTCATAAAGTATTCACTTTATACGAGATATTACATAAGTTGCGCGCTTTTCCCTGGTAATAAATTGATGATTGAATGTGCGATCGATATCTCGTGATGAAAATTTAATTTCTCCAATATCAAATATAATAAATAATAATGTAGCCATAAAAAAATTAAAATTTTGTTGAAATAGTTGCAATTAATCAAAGTTAAAAATTTTATAGCCACGTTCTTCATCTTTAATTAGATTATTAAATTTTCTTAATAAAGAAATGTTAAAGATTCACAGACATAGAGATGTAATATTCATGTAAATATCTAAATATGGCCAAAGATATCAAAATCTTCGCTTAAGATATCGGGCATCAACTTTTCGAGTAAATTCTCCTGTACAGATGTCTACGCTTCTGAGAGTCTCGTCAGAACATAAAAACCGAGGGTTCAAGGATCCGATTTTCAGATAGGATTCGTCAATCGGCTGGTTCAAGGCTGCACCACAAAAAGAGATAATTAAGAAGGAAGGAATCCGCTTCGATTTGCATCATAAATGGCGGCGGTGGTGGTACAGTCCCGTGGAAAAAAGCTTCAAAAATCGCGCTGGGTGGCATAATGGTGTCGTGCAAAAAAAAAGGAAAAAAAAATACGCGTTTTTCACCGAGCGCGTCAAGCGTGAGGAGGACGAGGACAGGCGGGTAACGGGTCGGGGGGAGAGAATAGGGGTGGAAGAGTGCTGAAAAAGAGAGGCAATAGGACGCATAAAAAAACACCGACTACAAAATGCAAAGTCAGCGGCCGCTCTACGTTCGCGAATGCGCACGAGTGCGTGCGCGCGCGTATGTGCATTTTCTTTTTATTGTTATTTTTTCTTCTTTTTTTCTTTGCTTTTTTCGTCTTGTCGTTAGCATGCGAACGCGCGCGCGCGCTACTCTCGCACTTTGCTCGCTCGTGCTGCTTCTCTACTTGCTCTGTGTATGGACGGACGCAGAAAAGGCGCACATTAAGCTCTCACGGTGGTTCATAGTTTGCATAGCTCGGCGACGTCGTGTAATGCACGCCGATGTCCGCATTTATGGGCGACGCTGCCTGCAAGCGCAGGATCGATGGAACGTGAAGGCGCTCTTCCTCTTTAGAAGGATGTGCGCGCGCGCGGAGGGCAAAAAATTTGGCATCATCTTCTGCCAAGAAGATGAGTAAGGGCTTTTGTACGAGACGATCCGAGATAACAGTATCCAAGGATCCGAGAAAGAGCAACGTTGTCCGTTTTTTCGAGACTATACTACCTCTTTCGTTACATCGATCCCGGAAATCTTTTCGCCAATAAAATCGAACATCGGCATGCAGTGAAGGTAACGACGATGAGCGAGGAGATATGGTGGCGCACGAGAAGAGGCACATGAAGAAACGAAACTATTAAAAAGTCGTGAATGTGCTTATGAAGAGATAGAGAAATGTTGAAAGAGACAGATAACGAAAGGTGATAAAAAAAGAGTCGAAAATAAGAATTTGAAATGGGGTGTTCGTGTGAATGATGTATGTATGATGTACATGTGTATATGTCACCATAAAAAGATAATTATAAAACTATATTTCATATGTATAAATCCAACTTTTACCTTTCTCTTTCTTTTATTGTTATATTTTTATCAAAAATATTAATAGCATATTCTTTTTATATAAGATTTCAAAGCCCGCTTTTGATCAAAAAGAGAATTTTTAGAAACATAAATATAAAAATTTAAGATGGAATCAGTAATAATAAATTAAATTTGTCGTCTATTATTTAGATATTATATATTAATTCTAGATATACGAATTCAGAGACGCTTTCTATAATTATAGTGACATAGTGACGTAGCGATGATCTGAATGAATATATCAGAATGTAGTAGAGATAAAGATCAAGGCGAAAGTAGAGAAAAAGCCGGTGGCGAATTACCTTGAAGGACTGCACAGAGAAACCGGAAACCAGGGTCGGTCCATAACATAAGAAGCGAACAGAAAACAGAGAAAGGTAAACTTG
The DNA here is from genome assembly GCF_003651465.1 of Formica exsecta. NCBI lineage: Eukaryota > Metazoa > Arthropoda > Insecta > Hymenoptera > Formicidae > Formica > Formica exsecta. Next base: position 1,060,166 of record NW_021849477.1, read on the forward strand.
TAATTAAGTCGCTCGCTGTAAGAGATATTGTAAGCGTTTCGCATGTAATTCCCTGCCAAAGAAGGTGGGCTGGGTGTGAGTTGACAGGAGTGAATAGTCTTATCTGTGTCTTTCTGTAGATCGATGGATCCAACGTGTGCTATCGAGTGCTGGAAGAATTTTTGCTACAGGATGACACAAACGTCGCAAAACTCAACTGAGAAAAAATACGAGCTGTAATGTTTAATAATATTGCAATTAAATATTTTAAAATGAAACTTTGTGACTTTTAATGATCATCCTGTAAATTAGGGCATTAAAGCCGTTTTATATACAATAGTATCAGGCTTCATAATCGAGAGAAATTTTCAGCGAAGTGCGTTTAATCTTTTAGCGATGCAAAATTGAAAGAGACATGCTAAATTTTGAAAAAATTTACGTTTATAGCACAAATTAAAAAGTTTCTCAAAGTTTCTTCAATAATCGCGATGCGATACGGGTATTTGCGAATCGAGAGCAACACCTACTCTTGATTCCATCCGCCGCTCGATTCGAACAACTGAATTTTATTATTAATGTTGTGGCAATGTTAACATATTATTAAACATCCTAGCAACCAATTAACTCGCCATTGTTTGCGCGCTGTTGTTTGCGCGCGTATACGCAAATATTCATTGCACAATTTCTCTCAGTTATACTCGGCCGCAAGTACTGGCGTAATTTGGAATAGACGCGCGTGTTCGTGCGCGCCGAAATCGTCAGAAGTTACCGATATTGCCTGACAACGATTATGTCATAGGTAATTCACAATCGAATACGTTAAACACGCGATAAACTCGTCGCTAATTAGCGATTGCCCGGGCTTAATTACGCCAATACGTTGTCGCATATTTCCACAGGCTTTGTGTGCAATTTGTTTTCCGGTTCGATAAAAGCGCGCAATACAGAAAATATACATGTGCATATATATGTATATATAGACATATATATATCTATATATGCATGATATTAATTAAATAAATCTATCTAAATATCTGACTGCATTAACCAATCGCGATTCTAGCCCGAGATCGCAAAGAGACAGACGCAATCGCGTAGCCTGTGGAATGTGAGATATGAGTATAGGGAGCAGTATTGATGGTGATATACTGTAAAAATGCGATCTCCGCGGATGGTTGAGTACCAATCGTAAGGCATATCTTGAGATGTTTTACGATCCTCGTAAAATCGTATCTTATATACACAGCTTATTGCGCAGTCTGCCGCAGCTTATTTGCGCAGTCTGCTGCAGTGTTAATATAAAATATAAACGTGTTTTATTTGCATATATAAGAACGTGTTTTTATCTTGTTTTTCAACTGGAGGAAAAAGAGTCGCATACGTGATTGTTTGAAGGCTGAGAGATTTAAATCTCCGAATATATCGTTTAAATTCTTTTTCCTAATCGATTTTATAATAACCATCAAGCTTAATGAATATACGTTGATATTTAAAACGCGTTCGGAGAGAACGTGTCGGCTGACGTCGACGCGCGTGAAATTGCACGTCGATTTCTAATTTCTGCCGAAGACAGAATTCACGCCGGTCATCACGTATGCGCGCAAAATTCCGCTCGAGTGCGCGGCTGTCTATTTTCGTCGCGGTGAACCGATAATTAATTACGAGACGAGGGCCGGGAAAACGCGAAAATGTCAACCGGTCGGTCGGCCGCGCCTCGATTGTCACAGCCGCGCGTAGACGCGCTCTCTCGGCAGCGCGCATCTCGTGTGTCAGATGCACCGTACACTGCATATAATATGCACACACGGGACGTTCCGGTTTAACTTTTCAAGGGAATTACGCGCGAAACATGCCATAGCGAGGCGGTATTATCCCGTTTGAAATGCTGCTCAGCTTCCCGGATGTATCGCGATCCCTGCACACGGTTTAAATCCATAACGATAATCATGCGGGGCAGAGTAAGATTTTCGAGTACATGCTCCAATATTAAAATGCCCAAAATATCTGACGGTTCACACAAGGAATATATGATATATCGTTACCAAGACCAAGAGAGATATATTGTTTTATTAAATGTCTTCTCAATAAATGATTTTTTCGCATCTTTTAATATAAAAATTTTGATACCTATGTAATTCACTATTCCCTGCAACTACTTTGCCGGATACAGTTTTTGCTTCTCGCATCCCGTCGAATGTTTCATCTTGCATCATTTGCATATTTAGGGCGCTATTTTCTATGCTAACTAGCGGTCAATTAGCGTACATTACGCAAACATCGATTTTGCCCTCTTGTATCGATCGTTCAACATCGTTTGGCTTTTAATCCTCTCGTCGTGAAATGGCGTGGAACACATAGGTATGAGCGCTACACATATATTCAGTCGATGTATGTAATTCGATTTCATGCGCGGTCGGATTAAACAATAATACGCTAAAGGATCGTCTGTACTGGCGCGTGTAGTGTCGACCTCACGACAACTTTTACGTTATATATTTTTTTTACCGATCTCATCGACGTCGGTCACGTCAAAAGTAGAATCGATGGTCCTTGTTGACCGCGTCAAAATACCATTCTGAATTTTCTGACAAATATTTTGCCATTTTTTTCGGAAAAAAAAAAACGTAAAACATTCTCGACGCCAAATCAATATTTTCTTCGTTCTCGCGCTGTAACATGATTTTTGTTCACTTTGTGTCAAGAGATTTTTTTTATTTTTTCGCGTTGTAGTAGTTATCCAAAAAGCTTGCATAACGCGATAAAACTTCCACCCTATCAGTTAGATTTTGTATTATATTGCGAGCATTAGTTATATTGACGTGTGGAATGTAATCAAATTCCGGTTACAATCTTCAGTGTTGATTGCACAAGTATGACGAATAAACGAGATAAAAAATACTACAGCAAAAAAAAAAAAATACGCGGTACTTAATCGTACGCGATGGCATGTGCGTTTTAATCTTCGATACAGTCGAATCAAATAATAACTGTGCGGCGAGCCGAGAATCGTTTATGTTCACACCTGGCTGTCATCAAACCCGATCAATTTTCCATTACTTTCCCTTTCATCAATAACACTTTGTGGTCCATTTTGGCGATCACCGCTTCATTCGCGAAAATCTCTCCCATCACGTTCCGAGATATATTGTCCGAATTTTTTAACATGTTCGCGTGCAGAATGTATGGCACGCATTTTAGAAACACATTAAATTCCTTTTATCGTATTAACAGGATATATGACTCATTACGTCTTAATTTTTATTGGTGAGAAAAAATAAATGTATTTTTGCGGTTTTACTACAGTTGCAGATATAATTAATTCGTATTGCGTTGACAGGATACGCGTTCATTACTTTTACATTTTGCATTTGCCGTTTCTATCTCTATATATACGGGAAGAGAATAAGTACGTATACACAATCTTCTACTGGAGAAAATTATATACGCTTCGCGGAGATTAGAAAATAATCCCGTCATTTAAAAGAAACGTTTTGCCACGCGGAATAATTTCGCGATTTTATAACGCGTGCGTTATTCGATCTCAGATGGAGGATAGAAAATTGCACGGGGGATTACTAAGGCAAGTATACGTTCGTTCAGCGAATTTTCCGCACGATCGTGCTGAGGCTGCGACTCCCGGCGAATTTGTACGCGACAAGTGACCCGGAGCTGCTGCGCGTTTTCCGAATATGTATATCCGTATCTTTCTCCATGTCGAATCGTTATTATTCACGATACAGAAGTCGGAATTTTCTTGGCGAATTTTGCGGCCAAGGGACCCGACAGCTGTACGACCCACTTTCGCAGCAGTCGCTGACAGCTCGACGGGTTGGTAGGTCGGGAAAGGGAAGTGGGATGCGTCACCAGAATGGAACACTTAACGGAATGTAATGCCAGGTATTACAGATCGATAACGCTACCGGTTATAGTCCCGATATAGACTTTGATTGCCACGACAGAATATTACGCGGGCGCAAATTGCAGACAATTATATTCGTAGAGGAACAGCGATTACTTCGATGGTCGTCGAAAAGCGAGAGAGATTCGGAAACTTCATTAATTTGTGGATTCGTGAACGCGACGAGATTTACAAGTCTCTTTAAGATATTTTTCTCGAATTCTCTTGGATTTATAAAGAGCGTATTTTTCACCCTTATATTTCTTCGCGCGCTGACTTCTCTATCGTGACATTTACGAATCGTTATATCGGCTTTAACGCATTTATTCCTGCGGTACGTTTTATGCGAGAAATAACCGCTTTCGCTTTTATTAATGAAAATTTTTTTCCGACATGCGCAAACCCCGCGCGATTCGATTTAACTTTGTCCTTAAATCTGATTCTCTCTCGACGGCGTTAGAGCTATGTTACCGTTGCGTAGCTTTTGCTCGACGTTTACGCTCGTTCGCTGCAAACTAAACTGATCTCATGCACTAACCGTGTGCGCAACCACGGAAGCGCAATAATTCAATGAGCAAGTACGGGTACCTGAGCCCCGCCGTGAGCGAGCAAGTAGGCCGTTTTGAAGTGAATCGTTGTACTGGAAGCCCATAATGAAACCACCCGCACATGCTTCGCCGCGATGGTGAAATCTTTAACCGCCGAATTAACGCTGCGAGGGACATGCGATCGCACATGCGTTACGGCGCGACGAACATAAGGACGAGGAAATTTATGCAATTTATGGAGGCGAACTAAGGAAGCGAACGAAGAAAAAATAACGGATCCGGAATCAGGAAATGTTGACATCTCCTGAACATTCAAGTTTGATTATTGATACATATCCCGTTCACGTTTTAAAAATTCAGTATTTTTCAGAGTTCAAAGTATTCTAGTTTTCTATAGCTTAATTTGTGGAAGTATTTATAAAATTTCTCAAAATTTGAAAAAAGAAAGAGAGGAAGGGAATTCTTTCCATATATTTGATCATTTAATCATTTGTAAAATGTTCGGTAGAGTCTCGATCGATCCTCGACGGATTCCTTATATGCTCCGATGTATAAAATTTTCTGGATATTCGGATATCCTGGATGCGGAGAAGATGCAGCCTGCGACACGATAGATGCTGGTGTATAGTACATTGAGCATGGCACTTTCGCGGGTGAGATCGATATTTGTCGGCGTCTCGTTCTATTTCAATTTTTCGAGGAAGGAATTTTTCTCCCTCCGCTCGAAGGGGATAGATATTGCGAATGGAAAATTGTGGCGGTGGCGGCGTGGAAGAGGTGCAAAGGCGATCAAGAGGAGGTTGGGCCGCCTCTCGAAGTCGGGAATCGAAGCGGTTCGAATGCGCCCGGATCCGCGAATTGTTCTGCATAATTTCCGATTAGCGTCCCGTCCCGAGAAATTACAGTTACTAAGCTCTTACACTCTCCGTGGAATTTCGCCGACTGCCTCTCTCACGAACGCCGCGACGCCACGAGTTGCCGAGCTTTCCGCGGCGCCGGTCGCATTCTCTTAAAGGAGAATTCCGTTCCGCGCGAATCCTTAAAGGCCCATCTCTCTCGAGCGACGCCGTTTTGCGCTGGTAATCTCAAAGTGCATAGCGAGCTTTTCGCTAGCGTTTATAACGCGATTCCCTTTGTTCGACTACACAAGAGAAATGAAATTATTCGCGACGTCGAAGTTGTGATCTTAACATCCCAGAGAACGCTTCGACGCGTCGAAAGCTCAAACGTCAAGAGTGTCTTGCATGAATAACATCGTTTTCGCGTGCAATTATCGCGAGAATTCAAAATCTACGAGCAACATTGACACGACAAATAAAGCGATAAAGCGATCGGTGATTTAATTTAATATTTTTATAACAATTAAAATAATATCGTGCACCAAAGTACATATATTATTTTATTCTTTAAAAAATCCAAGAGATGCCACAAAGTTGTAATTTTTTATTTCCCTGATATCCATGATCGAAAAATATAAAAGTTTCCGTAATCATTCGAGATAGCGGCCGAATTTTTTTCCCACGTATTCCATAAATGTACCAGGGAGAGAGACCTACCTGCTTTGCTCAAATGATTAAAGTTGTATCTCCGCGCTAGCGAAAGCTCGTGGGAAGGTCGCGACGACCACACAAACGCAACATAAAACTTTCCGACACCTCGTACCACGTTTTTCTCCTTTCGAGTACAGTTCCTTTTTCGGGGAAACGCGAGGGAGAGCTTAAAGATTTAATGCCGCGCCGGGGAAAAAGTTGTCCGTCGTTCATAAAACTTTCGTACCACGTTTTTCTCCTTTCGAGTACAGTTCCTTTTTCGGGGAAACGCGAGGGAGAGCTTAAAGATTTAATGCCGCGAATGCCGCGCCGTTTCCCTAAGAATTTTCTTCTTCTGCGCGAAACTTTGCGAGGCACAACAGATCGACGGCTCTCTTACTGTCACATTTTATGATACAACGTGTACAACGTGAAGATTTCTGTTATTACGGTAGTTAGACGACGCGAAAATAACATTGCGAGAAGCATTTTCGGCTGTATTTTTGTTCGCAAACTCGAAAAAAATATTACATTAGAGTTATAAATGTTGATAAAAAATACATGTTCGTTTTCGATAAATATCCAAATTCATCATGATTAAATATCTTACTTCTGTGATTTCGCAAATTTCTATAATTTGTGTAATTATATTTTTTCATGTTAATTTTGTTTATTTATTATTCCTGCATCTAATTTACCTTGATTTTCTTAAAAATTAATTTTATGATACTTAATGATAAATTCAAGTGTCACTGCATTCCAAAACAATTAATTAATAAATTTATAAAATGTGTCTTAAAAATGCCTTACGATTGGTACTGCGTTAATTGTCATTGCTCGATAGTTTGATATACAAGGTAATCGATACTTTATTGTGCAATAGTTACGGATATTAAATTAGTTTCATTACTTCCAGACTATAAGTTTCGAACAATTCCTTTTACGCTCTTCGGGAAACTTCTCAATGAACTCTTCTTGTGAGGTTTATTATTTATAGGAAATATTAAAAGGGAAAATTCATAAGAACAGACTAAGAATAATCTCATAATTAAAGGTTATCGAGCACACAAAATTCCTTTGATCTTCCGCCCGAAAAAATCTCGAGATTTTCTTCGTGCGTGCTGTAAAAGAAAAGATAGATCCGGCCATAGACATGTATGTATTTATAACACTTATACCATAAATAACCAACGGAGGAAAAATAAAATTATCTCTCCTTACATCACGCGAAGGTTTCTCGATCACCTTGTATACGTGTATACACAAATCATACACTCGGAAGGACGCGTAAGTTCAGGGGCGAACAATGCACAAGAAGGGTTTTAGTGGTGGTTTGTAGAACTTGGTTGAAAGAGGAG
>NW_021849477.1:1068021-1070875 GCF_003651465.1 Formica exsecta
TAGCACGCGCTCATAAACGATCAACTTCGCCGGGTGCCGCTTTTCATAATTTTTTTTTTTTCCCTAAGATTTCCGCTGATTTTCTTCTTCTGCGCGAAACTTTGCGAGGCACAACAGATCGACGGCTCTCTTACTGTCACATTTTATGATACAACGTGAATGATCACCAGATTTCTGTTATTACGGTAGTTAGACGACGCGAAAATAACATTGCGAGAAGCATTTTCGGCTGTATTTTTGTTCGCAAACTCGAAAAAAATATTACATTAGAGTTATAAATGTTGATAAAAAATACATGTTCGTTTTCGATAAATATCCAAATTCATCATGATTAAATATCTTACTTCTGTGATTTCGCAAATTTCTATAATTTGTGTAATTATATTTTTTCATGTTAATTTTGTTTATTTATTATTCCTGCATCTAATTTACCTTGATTTTCTTAAAAATTAATTTTATGATACTTAATGATAAATTCAAGTGTCACTGCATTCCAAAACAATTAATTAATAAATTTATAAAATGTGTCTTAAAAATGCCTTACGATTGGTACTGCGTTAATTGTCATTGCTCGATAGTTTGATATACAAGGTAATCGATACTTTATTGTGCAATAGTTACGGATATTAAATTAGTTTCATTACTTCCAGACTATAAGTTTCGAACAATTCCTTTTACGCTCTTCGGGAAACTTCTCAATGAACTCTTCTTGTGAGGTTTATTATTTATAGGAAATATTAAAAGGGAAAATTCATAAGAACAGACTAAGAATAATCTCATAATTAAAGGTTATCGAGCACACAAAATTCCTTTGATCTTCCGCCCGAAAAAATCTCGAGATTTTCTTCGTGCGTGCTGTAAAAGAAAAGATAGATCCGGCCATAGACATGTATGTATTTATAACACTTATACCATAAATAACCAACGGAGGAAAAATAAAATTATCTCTCCTTACATCACGCGAAGGTTTCTCGATCACCTTGTATACGTGTATACACAAATCATACACTCGGAAGGACGCGTAAGTTCAGGGGCGAACAATGCACAAGAAGGGTTTTAGTGGTGGTTTGTAGAACTTGGTTGAAAGAGGAGGAGGAGGCTACTCGCAACATTCGGCAAAGTACGAGGAGCGAATAGACTCAGAGGTTCTATGAGCATAAGATGCTTGCCGAAGTAGCAAGGTGAATAAGTTCGCTGTGTAGATACGAGGTAGGCGAGAGAAGGGATCGCAACGAGAAAATCAAAGCGCGAGATAATGCCAGAGTAGAGCAACTCGAATTATCGATGTATATATATATATATATAGGGTGTGTATATATATATATATATATATATATATATATATATATATATGTGCGTGTATACGTGCGTGCGTGCGTGCGTGCGTGCGTGCGTGCGTGCGTGCGTGCGTGCGTGCGTGCGTGCGTATATATATATATATATGTGCTCGTATGTATCCATTATATACAGATGTACTGTTGTACGTGACAACCGGTGTGTCATTATTATTATGAGCGGAAACGCGGAACGGAAGGACGAACGATCGACTCCATTTCGAGAGTAAAACAGGAAATAGATGGATAAACAAGATAATAGAATATTTCGTGTCGACTGATGTCGATCGATGAATCACAAATTCGTTATTTGTATATCTGTTAAAGTTCTGTACATCAAACGTGTGCGATAATTGTCGCATGTGCATCATTATTTACAAATTATTTAAAGTAACCACATCAATACACATTTGTGCCAATATCTGCTCGCTTATTCGTTTTTTCCATTATTAAAATTTTATTAATTAAATTTCATTAGCTATATTAATTTCATCAACTATATTTTTAATCAGTAATATGTTGTAGAGATTCAAAGAGTCGATCGTCGTTCGTTCCTGCTTCCGGCGATGGATGTTGTAATGGAGGACATCGAATCGCCAGATCGCACGAGTTTTGGTTCCATTGAATTCTGAGGGCAGATCGGAATCGCGTCAAAGAAAGTTTCAGACAGAAGCTACTCGACGGTCCCGGCAATTCTGGATCGCTTCCAACAGCCGGAAAACTCAAAAATTGAATAGATTCTTTCCAAAACATCTTTAGAGAGACGTGAGTGCACTTGGGCTTTGATTCGATGTCCCGGTAACAAACGCAATTATGTTTAATTATGGTCTGACGCTTAGTGTGAGACGTGTTGTCCCTCTTTCACAGAGAAATGTAAAATCAAAAGGCAAGAGAGCACAGTCAAAGATCAAAGATATAATGGACAGTGGGGGTAGAGGGAGGATTTGCGAGAAGAGGCGGCGAGAGATCTGCGGTGTGAGACACACGAGGCACGCGGTGCAGTGATGGCAAGAACATGAAATTCTGTGCTCTCCTACACACCGATCTCGGGTACTTTGTATTTGCTGTCTTTCATTTATCGAGTTTTCCCACCTGTCTCGTTCTCAGTGTCTATGCGAGTAAACCTGGAAGTAAGTGATTAGTACCTCGCGTAAAACTATTGCCAATCGTCGATGACAGTCCGAGTCCTTTAATTATTCCACGTGATCGTCTAATTTGATCGACAAACACGATGTTTGCGAAATTCAAGAGTCGTGCATAAGAATCTTTGAAAAATATTTAAGATCGAAAAAGTTTCGAATATTTCAACATATTTAATTTTATCCATATTAAAAAAAAAAAAAAAAAAAAAAATAAAAACCATTTAAATATCAATCATTCTTTACTCTTTTCTGCTTAAATCTTTTGCACGTTTCACACGAGCAGCCGTGCCAATCTGCCCGGCGTCTAGTATAGGAGCATTATCTCTCTATAATAATGGCGAGTGCACGAATCGATGGAGAGACAAAAGCAGATAGTGG
>NW_021849477.1:1071036-1077179 GCF_003651465.1 Formica exsecta
AAAAAATATTAAACACTTCAATATCTAAAAAAATTAGTTTTTTGATCATTTTACTTTTTTGATCGTTTCATATATTTCAATGATATCGGCGCGATTATCGACGATCGGGACGTTTTTCGAGTACAAATACACAACATATATAGGCTCGTTGAATCAAAGGTCGAGCACGACTAATACGATTTGACGTAATCTGTCGGGACATTTCCTGCTAGGAAAAGTTCCGTCGCCTTTGATCCAAATTACGAGCCGAGAGGGTCTGGTGCAGACAGTAGGCGAGACGTGCCGAGGATCATTGCTGAAAAACAGTCGATATCGCATGTGACGACAGCTGTCACGTGAACATTCCATTCCTCTGTCCTGTGTAAAACGTTCGTATATATATATATATATATATATATTATACATATGTGACATACATACAGAGTGTATATAGGGTGATCCGCGCGACCATGCCGTTTTTCAGGCAGTTGTCGACTTTGTTACCGATAACAATAGAGAGAAAAATTGAAAAAAATTACGCAATTATAAAACTAATTATGCGTAGCGACGCGACGTAAAAGTATATATGTTTAACCGTGCATTTTGTAATTACATCGTTGCATGAACAAGCGCGTTAACTGTAATGTAGCACAGACTGTACACAGCAGGTGAATAATCTGAATTTTTAAATTTCTCCATTATCCGGCGTGCATCAACAAAGCTGTAATTATGCCATGAATGCGCGTTTAGTCGCGCGCATCACCCTATATAGGCGCACATAGATAATGTGGCACGTATTGCAAGAGGCGAGGCCGCGGAACGGATGCGCTTATCGTACGTCGAACGGAGTCGTGTGTTCCGATCGTTCATGTATAGACATTCGTGTGTGACAGTATATATCGTGGAGTGAAATAATGTTTCAGAGACATTTTTCTCGAATTTCCGCTGAGAAGTGGAACAGCTGTCCGATGGTGAATGAGAAGCGTCTCGAAGGAGAGCCGGCAGACGAGTCAATGCGTTTCAATCGACGGAAACTGCATCGAGAGTCTGTGCACATTTGGAACGATGTCGGTTAAACATATTTGATAATCGCGTAAACTGTTATCAAAGATTGTACGACTGCAATTATATATCGTTGAACCAATATTTATGTTTCTAAAATTTTTATGATTCAACAGAGATCTTCAAGAAGTTGAATATTTAAAAATTTACGAGTTTAAGTCAATAATAAAAAATTAAAATCTCGAAGAAGTTGAAATTTTAATACGATTAATTAATTAAATTAATAAACAAAAATAAATAGAATATTTAAGGATTCAAAAATACAATAACATAAATGTTTGTGAAAATAAATAACCGATTTTTAATTAACATCGCTCCATAATGCCGCGGTCGATATAGAGAGGAACAAAAATGAAATAAATATAAATCCTCGTTTTGTCGAGGAGAGACATTCTCGTGAAGAGTGGTTTTGTGACCTAGTTATAGTTGTAGTATTTGTGCTTGACGAGTGCCACCTGCACGAGTAATGAAATTGTTATTGACTTAAATAAAGTAATTCGAACTAAAGTGGTTCGTTGTTCCTGTTATCCGAGCGATGATGCTGTTATCGAACTAGAGAGTAACTGCACTTAAGTATATCAAATATAAATTATTTGCTATACGTGTGATGCGGGAATACAGACGAGTGTATTTCCTGTGAATGGCGGTGTTTTGGCTCGTGTTGCTGTTCAATGTAAAAAATGATTAGCAGAATATACGACGCAATTGAGAAATCACCTCTGCGTCGAGGGATAGCCGAGTACATCGGCCTCGTCAAAAGACGTATTGTTGTACGCGTCAATTAAGTAGTAGTATGTCTCATTGATCATCCCTTGCACTTTATTTGGCTGCATTTCGTATTTAAATAAAATATTATATCACTGTGCATACCATCAAAAATTTGATTTAATTATTAAAATACTAAAATCCAAAAATAAATTATTAGAATCTTATGTTTAAAAGGCCCAGTTTTTTAGTTTCACAAAAATCTTTGAAATCTTTACTGTTCAATATCGGAAAATCCGAGAGCCCTCGGCTCGCCTTTTAAACTCTGGTGTATAAAAATTCAGTTAAGCGCGTTTCATTGCGTAAAGTTTATCGGGTTGCCGAAAGGGTGCATATACTTGGAGTGTTACATTATCACGAGTTATTTCAAGTACGCGCACGTGCTCCGCGTGCAACCCCGGCGCTAAAATGGCTGCGAACTGGCTAAGATTAGAATCATTACGATACACGGGATCGGCGCCCAGCCGGATAGAATCTTTACGATTGCCGTAAAGCTTGTTCTCTTTCTCATTTCCGCCCGATCCCGGCTTCGCGAGTGCACATACACAACGAAACGCAACGCTTATCTCAACGCGACGTTCTAGCCAGCGGTACAAATTGCCAGTCGCAAATGCCTTTCCACACGTTCTTAAACGGTTAGTATCGCGGTGATCGTTCAATATCGTTCCCGCGAGAGTCCTCTCGACTATCATAACGTTAACAATAATAAGCATTCTCACTTGCCAGCTCGATAAGCGAACAAGTTAGATAGGTATAAAGTATTCTCCGCGACTCTATTTCGGTGCCGATAAATTTTATAAGAGAGTTGCATAAAAAAATGTTATTATAAAAAAAATTATATAAAAATTTGGAATATTGTCCCTCCACAAATTCGGGTACTTCGTACTTTCCTGAGCTTCATTACACATTTCGCACATACGCACGTACTAAATGCGCGAAGGGTGAAATTGGTCTCCGCAAATTTGCCATGAAGCGGAAGCTTCACGCGCGTCTTGCTGGCTGCAATTGCCTCATTTAGCCTGACTCCCGCATAGTTTGCATAGCGGTCAAAATGTACGCGTCTACATTCGATGATTACTCGTCCGCGACGGCGACGACGACGACGATGACGATGGTGGGGCTGGCGGCGGCGTTACCATCCTCCCCAATTCGTACACAATGCCGGGATCCTTTGAGGTCGACGTTACGGGGTTCCGCGAAACACGTCACGTCGGGAAATACGTATCGGGACACTGCGAATACTAATGCCCCTCTAATGCATCGCGCGGCCTGAATTCATAATAGACGCCAGGCGTCGCGTCGGCGAAATGAAGCACCCGCGCGCGTGAAGCTTCCGCGATTTATCGCGAACGTGTGCGCACCGGAAAAACGCATCGAGCTCTTTGTTTTTAAAGAGATAAAGAGAAAGAGAGAGATAGAAGGGGAGAGAAAGATGCGCGCCCAGATTGTTATTTTGATTCCGTCTCATCCGCAAAATATCTCAAGCTATTTCTAAACAGAAAATACGCGATAAACAATTACTGTTTTTTCACTTGTCATAGATTGCATTGTAGTGACTCGAATAATATCCTTTACGTATGTTGAAAATTGAATAAACCTTCCTTCTATCAACATTCAATCGCGTACGCTATGTTTTCTCACGGTTGGAGTTTGAATATCATACAATCTGGCAGTCAAAGTTTCGGGTTGGATAAATTTCTGAAATAACAATTCTCTATCGTAATACTTGCTTTTGGAGAATTTCACGTGTTCCATTATGCTTCATACCTCTCATTATCATCGCGATGCTTTCTCTGCGCGTTGATAATACATAGCGAGTCGCTCAAAGGGTTAAGCAAGGCGGGCAATGTGTAAAGAGAGAGGAAGACTCATCTTCACCGGTGCGAAATCAAGACGGAAGATCACTCGACTCGCCGACTGTGAAAGAGCCCTTCGTACATACATAGATATCAAACGCGAGGCTCACGGAAAAACGGAGTCCGACGAATGGCGAGCTGTCGTCGCGCCTTTATAGTCGGCGGTGAATGAAGTTCCGAGAGAAACGGGCGGAAACAAAGGTTCGCATTCAATTTCGCAGAGAGCCCTGGTAAGGAGGTTTAAACGAAGTTATAAATTTCGACTTTTTCTTGCGCGTTCGGCTCGTATAAACCGGACCGGTCACAATGCTTTTACGAGTAGACGACTTTCCAGGTCGATTGCCGTCGCTTTTTCACCGCACGTACGTGTCGTTTGCATTAGCCGGGGTTATACGGGATGATTGAAGACTCATGGAAAGCTCAATGAATTTTAGCAAGCGGATTTTACAGGTTTAACGTATTACAATATATTTCAATTTTATTCAATGTAATAATATTCCTCTTTAGGTGTCTCTATCTCTTTCTTTTTCTCTCTCAATACATCCGTAAATCTCCAAGTAATTTCCTTTTTTTTTCAATTACCATGTATATTCGTTTATTTGGATTTTTAGGATTTGTAATAACTATCCGTAAATCTCCAAGTAATTTCCTTTTTTTTTTTTCAATTACCATGTATATTCGTTTATTTGGATTTTTAGGATTTGTAATAACCTGAATGTTTATCTTTTTATCGAAAAATATGAAGATAACATCGCATAAAAATTTTGGTCGGATAATGCGCTTATCCATTTAAAAAAAATAAATATGCTGCTGTTCGGAATGCAAATGTACGTGTGTTTGCATCGCGCAATATGAAGATAACGTTGCATTTTTCTAAATGCAGATCTGTTTGCATCTGCATCGCAAAATGCTAAAATAATATCTCTGCACATTCTACACGTTGAAATCACGTTTGAAAATGGAAACATATTTACATTTGATGTACACGATAAAATTATCAATTTTAGGTGATAATTAATTTGACGTACGTAAGATATGTTATTTCATCATCATTTTAATTTTAATTTTAGAGAGAGAGAAGATAATAACACAACATCACACTACCTTATGATTCATTAAAACTATGTGTATATGAAAATTTAAATTATGTTACATAATGTCCCCCTAATATTCAACAAGTTTCCCTAACGAAATGCAGCCATATTTCAACGTAATCATTTTAATAAATGCGGACAGAATGACGTCGATGACGAGGCCGCGCCAGTGCATCGTGCACATTATAAATCATTATATTTGCTCTTTATTAAACTAATCAATTAATTATTTTCATTATTCTCAACATATGATAATTGAGTATGGAATAATATTATCGTTTATCGTGCGCTGATTACGGCTTGTCTATATATCTTATCGCGAAAAAATTCCTCGAACAAATCGACGGGATTAATATGATATTTCTGATTGAAGAACGCAAGTCTCGAATTTGTGAAAGTCGAGTGAATCGATGTTACGGAAAACTGTATCGGTGCAACCGATGCGGTTTTCGAACAACGTTCGTAGATCCGATTAATGACGGATGATCGGGCACTGACCTCGAGAAAATCCCTCACGGTAGTGTCGACCACCATAAGCGGTCGTTGTATCAGATGAACGACACCGTTGCGCACCGGGATGTTCGCCTTCACTATCTCTGCCAGCACCACTCCGGTTGGATGATTCGAATCGCCCATTAACGTGTTCGATTGGACGTAGACTGAAAATCGGACTATCAATTAGACATCGAGATACGAACGTGTCATTCGCTATTAAAGCACAAACACGTCCTTTTAGCTGAACGCGATTGTTTTATTATACATGAAACTCTCTCGGGATGATGGGAATAGATTTATCTTAGCAGATAAAAGATCTATCTTTTAACGATAATATCATCTACCTGATTGTATTATATCATTATATAAATAAATAAAAAAAGTAAATTTGCCCCTGAATTAAATCAATAAATCTTAATTATTTCGAATTATTAAGATCCTCAAAGAGTGTTCGAGCGATCATTATTACCTTTATTATGTGCTTTCAGGAAACTGACAGTGACTTTCAGATTGTCGGAAAATACAAGAGTTTTATACTCCGTATTGTCGGGCGTCGGTGCAGTAAATAGGACTTCATTGGGTAGAACGTGCCCGTCGATCACCTGCTTATCAATCTTCTGCGGCCTCGGTTCTGGCTGTAACAGAAAGGATGTCTGCTGAGATTGTCTCTGAAAAGAATCACTATAAAATAAAAAAATATTTAAATTATATAAAGTATGAAATTATCATTTTTAAAAGAAATCTCTAACGGTTATGCCATTTTCCTAGATTTTATTTGTACACTTTTCTTATTCGTGTAAAAAAATTATATAATTTAATGTATAACGTATATAAAATGTAATAAATTTTCTAGAAAAAAGTATCTACACATCTTTTTTTTTTTCGTTCTCTT
>NW_021849477.1:1096807-1127968 GCF_003651465.1 Formica exsecta
TCTTTCCCTTTCCATTTTGCGGATCTCTCTGTATCGCACACACTTCCTTGTTACTGGATACACGCCATCCTTTTATCCGACACTTCAACCGAGCACAAAAGCACGAAGACCGCGTTGTCATGGCAACTTGATTTCTGCGCGGACCACCAACTTTAGATGCTATCCTTGCGCGAAAGGACCGTCTTCAGAGAAAAAGTCGGACGAAAGACGCGGACGAAGGTGCCGGGGTCTCGATATCGGCCGGAATTCTCGGCGGAAAGCGAGGTTCTCGAGAAAGGAACTTTTCGAGATTGAGTCGTACAACGTCGTTACAACACATCCCTTCGCGTCCCTTTCGACACTTCCGGGCCTCTATTTTTCTTGCCTTTCCCCTGTGTTTTCCTTTTTCCCTTCCTCTGTTTTTTTTTTTTTTCTCGACCCGAGTCCGACATATCGTATGTACAGGCGCGAAACTTTCGGTAATTTCTGACGAGATGGCTCGTTTAACTCTGTCTCGTTTTTACGCTCCAAGTTGGATTACACGCGCGAATGTTCATTGTACGCGGGAGTTTGGTGTTGAAAATTGGAAAAAAAAGCGGAATTCCGCACCAAAGTACAGCGATGCGAGCATAATAAAATCCGGCGAGGGGAAGGATGATGGTGGAAAGCGCGCGGATTTATACAATGAAATTCATAATTTTTAATTATTTTTTATTTTCACCGGGGATTAATGGATGTTTCTTGAAACTATGTGAAAAAAAGTCAATTATACATTCTAACGCGTGAAATTTGTAACATGATACAATTGCAAAAACATCGTTAAAAAACACATTCTTATGGCATTTTCTGACGATAATATAATCAACAATTATTTCAATCGATATCTAATAATAAGAATGTACAAAAAATGATAATTAAAAGATAGTATGCCCAGAATTTTTGTTACGGGTCATTGTATAAATTTTACAACAATAATGGCGGTTAACTACTTCATAAATATGATTAATACAAAATAAAAATTTTACAGCCGGAATGCAATGTTAAGTACTTCATAAATATACCTGATATGTAGATTAGATGGTCGTAAAATAGTTCAAATAGACTCTCCACTTCGAAATATATCTAGCGTATTAATCAAACAATCGATCTGGTGCAGATGCTTAAAAGAAACTCACCCGCTTAAAGAGAGAACGCTCCATATACTTATATACATAGATAAATTTATATAGATAGAGAGTCGATCTCACGGTCAAGGATATGATCAATTAAGAAAAGCATTTGACCTTTACATTCACGACGCTAGCGATTGACCAATCAGGGACCAAAACTCTCTATGTCCCGATTGGTCAATCCGCGAAGCGCATTTGCGACGACAAGTGGAGCGCACCCTAAGTACGCGCGAATTACTCGCGATCACGTGACCGCATTTTCGTGACCGGTCAGTTCGCGCCGAGCGGTCACCGACGTATAACGTATATTCGACTCGCGATCGCTCCGCGATTTCGTCGTGTCTTTATATCCGTTCCGGACTCGAGTGTTCGGGAATATCGATATTCGAGTAATCATTTTTCACGGTGCATTTTATTTGATCGATCGCGATTAACACTTATCTCGACACTCGTAACCGGTGTAATTCTCGCTTCGCGTTTCGCCGGAAGAGTCCATTTTTTTTTTTACACTCGCCCCTCGGATTATCCGTTCGCATCCGGGATTATTCGCTCGTCGCGAGTATTATTCGATATTCGGAACATCGAGAACTCTGAGGAATCGTCGAAATCGATAGACGAACTCGCTTTTTAAGCTACGATATGCGTATAATTCCGTTTGCACTCTAGTAACCGTTACTCGCGCCGCCATGATTGTCTTCTCGGAAATCACGTAGGTCGGTTGCACGGAGCAAGTCGAGAATCTCGGAGGATCTAACGGGCGGCGGATCGATTACGCGTCCTTTTATCCGTTTCGGGCGAATTTCGCGTACAGACGAATATCGGAATCTAACGGCGAGCGATCATATCGGTGCGTTAATCGATCCGATCGATTGCGATCTTTCGGCTCGCGTTCGTTGGACGAGTCCATTTTTTCACCCCGCGTCTCTTTCTGTCGCGAGTAGTCTATTCGATTCTCGGAACGAGAAGCATCGCGATAAATTAATCGAGACTTTTGACTACGATATTTTCATAATTTCGTTTCAACTGCGATAGGCTTTTCCGGAACTTTACGTCGACCGAGCATGCGTTGTACATCTCTGAGTACCGAAGTATCTACAGGCGACAATTTAATCGATCACGATCGAATGTATCCTTGTGAAATGTGAGAGATAAAGACAAAATCGCATCCCGTTAAAAAATATATACGTACTCTTCGCGAGTGTGACTGAATGCCGAATAGAGTCGAATGTATCCTTGTGAAATGTGAGATAAAGACAAAATCGCATCCCGTTAAAAAATATATACGTACTCTTCGCGAGTGTGACTGAATGCCGAATAGATTTAAGGACGATTGTTTTACTCCGTGATTCAGTCTCTTTTTCGATGTCAATCACGTTTCATCGAATCCGTGTCTATCGGAAAAATTTTGTTTACAAATACGTGAGTGTGTCGCGTCACGAGTGTGATCAAAAAGTGTGAGTGTGCATTGCGAGTGGATTGAGAGGCATGGATAAACATCGAGGGATTGTTTTAATGGATTAATCGAGAACCGGATGGATTAACGGATTACATAATGGATTAATAGCTGTTCACAATATTCGGGTGACTGTGAGTGTTTACATCTATATTAATTTTTATCTTAAAAATTGCTCAATTAAAAAAACAGTGATATAAGTAAAGAATAAAAATTTTTATAATCAACTGACAATTTTTCGACGGACAATTTTTAAGATCACTTTTATCTGTACAAAAAATACAATATTAATATGTTGTTATTTGTATAATTTGTACGTTGATGTAATTGCGATAATAATTTTATGAATTTCCACGTAACGGGGATATAAAAGATATCGCGTGCGTGCTCGGTATACTTCATCAACGTTGAGATAAATTTACGCGTGACGTCAGAATGTCGTACTTGTAACGCGACGTTTGAAATGTCTAAGTGCCACGTGTACGTATCTGCACGGAATAATTTACACCCGCTGGTAAAATGTCACATCGCGTAACGCTGCTGTAACACGATGTTCCGTGTGGGACTGTCTGAATGTTCGCGTAAATCCCGTAGTGTCTAGGATCCAGGATAAAGATATATCGATATATCACAAGCAAATTTTTCAATCCTAAAGATACCTCTGTATTGATCAAATTTCAAATTAAATTTATTCTCGCTCTTTACACGTCAATCTCTGACAATAAATAACATCATGAAATACTCGATATCACAATATTCTTGTGGGTATTTTTTTTAATAATATTATAACCCACAAACACGCAACATAAACTTTTTTTTTTTAAACATATGTCTTCCGTTACTTTGAACGAAGCGTAACAATTGTGATTGTCCTCGAACCTTTCAAAGTCGGTCGCAGGGAAAGATATTAAAATCATCCCCCGGATGATCAATTTACGAAGGTTCCTAAGCAGCTTACCTTGAAACCCTCGTCAACGGGGATGAAGAAGGTAAAACGACCCTCCGCTCTGAAGACAGACTCCTTCTTTTCGATGACAATCCGCTGTCGGAAAGTACTAGAAAAAAAAAGGTTAATTATGACGTAGTGCACGAGACACGCCGACGCTATAATAAGACAAATGAGAAAAGTTCGCGTATTTTTATTTACGTTATTTAAATGATTCTCGGCGCGCCAAGTTTTTGTATTTATATTCAAATCAGGGACTGCATTAATTGATGAACCGGTGTAATAATACTTTAAGAATGACTCGTAGAGCTCTTTGTTCGAGAGGATAATAATAATTAATGTAAAATATTTAAGGAGGAATTGGATAGAACAGCTTACATCAAAAATTAATATATTTCTAGAATAATCTAATACGTTTCAAGATTCATCAGTTTAACATTGAGCAAAAGCACACTTTTAGTCTATTAAAATATAAAATTAATAAGTAATTTGTGAATTAAAGTAATTTGCCCTGTAAAAAACATAATTTAATCTCAAAATTATAAATATCATTTTACATCGAACTAATTTTTTTATAGTGATTGTACCATGATTTTAATCGTACGACATAAAAATTCATGTAAATAAAAATTTTAATTTTACAGGCAAATTTATATTTTAACTCACAAATTAATTACTAATATAATAATATAATAATAATTTTATTAATTTTAAAAAGCTAAAAGAAGTCGAGTGAATCGATGTTACGGAAAACTGTATCGGTGCAACCGATGCGGTTTTCGAACAACGTTCGTAGATCCGATTAATGACGGATGATCGGGCACTGACCTCGAGAAAATCCCTCACGGTAGTGTCGACCACCATAAGCGGTCGTTGTATCAGATGAACGACACCGTTGCGCACCGGGATGTTCGCCTTCACTATCTCTGCCAGCACCACTCCGGTTGGATGATTCGAATCGCCCATTAACGTGTTCGATTGGACGTAGACTGAAAATCGGACTATCAATTAGACATCGAGATACGAACGTGTCATTCGCTATTAAAGCACAAACACGTCCTTTTAGCTGAACGCGATTGTTTTATTATACATGAAACTCTCTCGGGATGATGGGAATAGATTTATCTTAGCAGATAAAAGATCTATCTTTTAACGATAATATCATCTACCTGATTGTATTATATCATTATATAAATAAATAAAAAAAGTAAATTTGCCCCTGAATTAAATCAATAAATCTTAATTATTTCGAATTATTAAGATCCTCAAAGAGTGTTCGAGCGATCATTATTACCTTTATTATGTGCTTTCAGGAAACTGACAGTGACTTTCAGATTGTCGGAAAATACAAGAGTTTTATACTCCGTATTGTCGGGCGTCGGTGCAGTAAATAGGACTTCATTGGGTAGAACGTGCCCGTCGATCACCTGCTTATCAATCTTCTGCGGCCTCGGTTCTGGCTGTAACAGAAAGGATGTCTGCTGAGATTGTCTCTGAAAAGAATCACTATAAAATAAAAAAATATTTAAATTATATAAAATATGAAATTATCATTTTTAAAAGAAATCTCTAACGGTTATGCCATTTTCCTAGATTTTATTTGTACACTTTTCTTATTCGTGTAAAAAAATTATATAATTTAATGTAGGGGGTTAGGTTGGGGAAAAAGAAATCCATTATTTTTACGTGAACTTCAAGACTTTATTTAACATGTTTTGCATTGTCCTCGCCAAGTCGAACGGATCCATAAATCCGGCCGGGAAGACGAAGTGAGACAAACCGATGTCAAGCTCGTGACGCGAACTCTGTGGAAATGAGGACACGAAGAGAGAAGCGAAGATAAACCCTCCGAAGTGTGGAGGAAGCGGAAACGGGCCAGAGAGAGAGAGAGAAAGAGAGAACGGGAGTGCACGTAACGAGTATTTATCCTGCGGCGACGAGCGCGGGTTATATCGGGTCTGTCAGAAACATCTGACGCGCTTTAATAGTAAGTTTATGAAAGAGAGAAAAACATATTTATATATTTGTTTGTATAGATGCTCGCGTGCGCATGTGTATGTATCTAGAAAGGTAATGCACCATGAAATACTCTTCAGCAAGACAGACTTTTCTTTACTTGCAATCTCGGATAAGAGTGTTTCTTCGACTTTATTTATCGCGATAAATTCAATTAAAAACTTATACAAAACGGCAAATCACCGATTATACAAATTTTTATATCATTTTCGTAAAAAAAAAAAAAAAATGAAAATACGGAAAATAATATTTCTTCTTTTTTTTTTTTTTTTTTTTTTTTTTTAAATAAAATTTCACGATCAAAGCCACAGAGACGAGAGATGGAGTAGTTCTTTTTCACGCACTTTGTATAAGCTATTTCACGGGTGTCGAGTCGCGGAAAAGCGAGAAGATGTAGAAACTGTTACTCCCTTTGCGCATCTCCGTCGGGAACGCGGGAAACGCCATCGTTTACTGTCTCGAAAGGGAAAAAGTTCGTGACTAAAACGTTGCCGCCGCTATTTATTCGCTCTCTCCCGCGATCTCGTCCTGACTCTCTTATCTCACGAGGGATATCCCGTTTCTATAGCTGTTTACCTTCCTTCGTCCGGGAAAGAAAAGGAGAATGTAGGATGGAACAAGGGCGTTGGGAAACATAAGCGCCGAAGTTGCAACCTCCCGAGAGATTTCGCCCGCGGAATATCGTTCAAAATATATTTTTATTGCTTCGTATTAATAGAAACATGTACATTTAACACGATTCTATTTATTGTTAATATTTCTTTAATCTTGATTGTTTTGATATTACAGTATGTGTTCTACTATCTTTAATAAATATGATTAAATTTGAGTTGCACAGAAATGGGAAAACGAACTAACTTATTGAAATTCTGAGAAGTTCTATCTCGATGGGCGACGTTAATAATAATTGAATTAACGTAACAGTTTCATTATTAGCATTATTTTCTAACTGCTTCCATAGTTATTGTTAGAGTGCTACGGCAACTGCCTGACGTGATCGCGAGAGTTGAAAATAAATTATAAATATTTTAGAATCGTCAAATATTTTTAGGATAAACGTTTAAAATTTTCAAAAATCTAGGAAGAAAAAATTTATAGATCTGATGTGACTAGCGTTTGTAGAGCGTATAATTAAATATCCGCGTGATCCATCGTGGCCGCGCCGACAGTTTTAATACGAAACATCCATCACGGTGTCTGTAAAGATGAGGGAGGAAAAAAGCTGGTCGTACGGAAAGTTAGCACCTATGAGCTCTCCGAGAGGATAGAGACGGAGAGAAAAAAAGAACGAGAGAGAGAGAGAGAGAGAGAGAGAACGCGCGGGCAATGTGGAAGACCGTATGATAAGAGGAGAAAAAGAAAGACGGAGAACGTGTCCCATTTATCCAACGTAGTCACAGAAAAAGACAGCGACAACGACGGACGACAGCGAGGGGAAAGGCGGGGAAGGGAGGTGGTGATGGTGGTGGTTGGCTAGAAATGAATCGTTTTACTCACCGAGAATGAGAGAGGAAAGCGAAGTTTGTGTTCCTTACGGGATAAGACGAGCCGAGCCAGGAGACGGCCATTTATCTTGCTCCTCGCGGTCGCGAGTCATTCGGGAAAGGAGATCGAACGGGTTCGCGGCAGTAAGAATCCTTAATTTTTCACACGATTACCCTGTACGTCTGATTTTTCGCGTAACAACTAAATATAAGGAAGACGTTAAAATTTGAATACCCTATTACCTTTTAAAAATCGCGATAGTCTCGAGTAACAAGGATCGTAGAATTCCTCGCATCCTGCCACATCACACCTCATTGATATTTCCGCGAACTATCGTTCGATCATATTAATTTCGTCTCCAGCTTCTCTCTTTGTTGCCTCTCAATTTCGCTCGAGCGGCGAGACCGCGACGACGCGGTTGGTCTACCGCGGGTGTATCGTAAAGTTAACGCTAATTAAACTTTACCGATAGTTGCGTCGGACCATTCGCGACCTCTCTAAGAGAGAGAGAGAGAGAGCTCCTTCTTAATCAGCCCGGCTACCAATATTCGCGGTCGTGTATGGTACACGAGGGTGCGAGTTATCATCTCGATGCACAGCAGCCCCCGTGTGCTCGCGCTTATTCCTCCCAGACGCACCGCCGCAAGATAATCACGATTTGCACGCGGTTAACGATGAATCTCACCCATCTTTACAATAAACTCGCGCGAATATGGTCTTGGTTTGAAGCGGAGATTAAAATTTGCGCGAATCTCTCGACGTGTATATTCTAATGGAAAAATATATTGCCACGTGACATATTATGATATTAGAGAATATTATAATTTTGCTTTTATATCGTTACAATTGTTTTTATCGTGGATGATTAATCTCTCTCTTTAAACGTTCTTTTGAGTCATATAATTTAACATTCGGCGTTTGCGTCGCAAATTTTGAAAAAAGTCCTTTAACGAAATACTTACATTTTGTATAAATTTAGGAAAATAATGAACCCTCGGTTTCTCTAGTTGAAACGTTCCTATGTGCTCTTCAATTAGTGCCCGGAAATGTGCAAGAGGAAAACGAAGAATGGCAGGAACAGCATAGCATTTAAGTTTGCAGTTGACGTACGTTAATAATTTTATACGCGCGGCGAGTCACGGCTATTAAGTAATCAAATGCATTCTTTCCGCATGAATATTCAAACCAAGGAGAGAGCGCGAAGATAATTCCATGCAAAGTGGGGAATTCCAAATCCGAATTAGCTCCGCGCGATGCGAGTCATCGCCGGTATAGAAATCGCGCTAATTTTCATCCTCGGCTCCCGGTTTCTTAAGAAAGAGATAAAGTTCCGTACTTCTTTACGAATTATCATCGCGATTTATAGCAAAGAGATGTAAAAAAAAAACGGATGGAGTAAGAATCACGACAATTTTCCGATTTGCAAATGTTATTCTTAATGGAAACTAGAAATTAAGAGGGCTGATATGTTTTTGTAGATCGAAACAAGCATAAATCGATAAACGGAATATCATTAATCTTTAAAACGTGAAATTTTCTGATTATTTTAATCGGTATTCGTTAATCTACAACGAAATCGTGGACGGAAATTGAATCTATTTTCAATCACTCTGAGATTCATTGAATCGAATAGAAGGAGAAAGAAAGATATATGATTGGCTTTCGTGTATGATACAGATATTATTTTTGTCTTATATATCTCTTCTCCGACTTTTATTTGATTTTTTCATCAACTTTTCATCCTACTTTTCACAATGAATAACCGCTTCTTTCATTCATTTTTTTTCTCTTTGTAGTATTTTAGCCTTCTCTTTTTAAATAAAATTCCTTTTATTCTTTCACCACGAAAATTATTTTAATATTATTAACAGGTATTAATATTATTTTTCTTCTCGTCGTGGACTATTTCAAATGTTTGTGTTTACATTAATATCTCGGATTTGTTTCACTTAAAAAAAAAATTATTTAAAAAGAAAATTAAACGAGAGATTTTTATTTCCTCGTAAAAGAAATTTTGCAGTTAAGTAATTCACGATTTTTCGTTCCTTATACCAAACAACATCTTTTACTTAAAACATATTCAAGATCAATCATGTTCAAGATTGCCTCCGTTATTTTAATACACATTTTTATGTCTTTGCAATTGGTCTATTCTTTCTCTCTTGACGGCAACATGAACTTTCCAGCCAAGTGACTACCATCTTTATTTCGCGTAAAATCCGATACGAAACGCGGCTTCGACCCACCACCTCTCGCGCTTTACTCCATCCCGCCATCCGCGAAAAACTTCATCCCTTTCTCGCAACTATTCCGCCGAGCGCCTCTCGCGGTGGCTGATTTTCAATTCTCCTCTTCGCGGACAAACCGCTTGCACCACCGGCTTCCCGGTGCACTCGAGCATCCCCGGCGTTCCTGCCCTCTCTTTTTCTCTTCTTCTCACAGCAACCCTTTCCGTCGTTCCACCCTGGCATTTTTCCCCTCCATTAACCGTAACTCTTTAGGCGATTCTGCCGGCGTTGGTGTAGTTATTCGGACTGGAATTTCTTTAGATTGTTGGAAAACAGAAGCGCAAGGGACTTGCTC
Organism: Formica exsecta; assembly: GCF_003651465.1. Classification (NCBI taxonomy): domain Eukaryota; kingdom Metazoa; phylum Arthropoda; class Insecta; order Hymenoptera; family Formicidae; genus Formica; species Formica exsecta. Next base: position 1,106,439 of record NW_021849477.1, read on the forward strand.
GAGGGGGTGGCCGCGTTCCAGGAACGTATAATGAAATCAAAATCCCCACCGTCTTTTGAGATTAAAAACATCATCTCTCTCTCTCCACCTTTCTCTCTCTGTCTTTCGCTTTCTCGCTCTCCGCGTTACAGGATGCATCTCCTTCTTTTTGCTGCGCGCGATACGACGAACTTCACTAAAATTAGAGCTAAACTCGTTGCAATCTGTGAGTCTTCTGTTTTGTCAGATTATCAAATAAGTTTACGAATTAAATAAGACGACGTTATAGGATGAAACGGTCTTTGCATCTCAGGGGGAAAGGATTTGTTAACGAGATTTGATGCCGAGACTGCGGGGGTGACTTCCCTGTGCTTATAAGTCAAATAAAATATCATTTGATCGACAGGAAATAATATATATTGTATCTTCCGGGGATAGGGTGGGGAGCGACAACAAATCTCAGAGTATAAAAAATCCCAAATTGGATTGAAACCTCTCGAATTTCTCGTACTTACGAGTAGACTGATGTAATAAAAGCAACCATAAATCTGGGGATGCAGAGCCTCCCTCTTCTCACATTTTCCCCTTTTATTTCAACTTCCCGCACGATCTGTCAGGAAATCGAAACTCGGAGGAAGATCTAAGATGTCATAAAATTCATATATCTTAGGAAAATTGCGCGAGGAAGAAATACGTCAGCCAAATTTTTATGAATATCGCTATGAATTAAAATTAGCCCGTAACGTATCATAAATGCTGATAATCGGAGAGATATAGGACAGAAATAATATATTTTAGAATTAAATTGCTCGAGAATAATAGTCTAAATTAAAAAATGCCAGTCACGTTTCACGATGAAGTATTAAGTACGATGCATAAGGGATAAGAGACGAAATTAACCATATAAATTATTTACGATCGACTTAAAATGTAGTGCATCGTTTCGTACTATATTTCTAATCCGGCGTATCGTAAATACGATGTGTCCATAATCATAAAGTGCCGGAACGGACAGTTACGAGAGCGCCATTCGCTGAATTGCAACGCGATCGGCAAACTATCGGTTTCTATCAACGAATGGAATGTTTGCGTGAGAATACGCGATATCACAGGGAGGAGAATACACCGTGAGTTTGTCGAGCACAAATTGGGAAGACACTCGACACGCATACATATGCACACATATTATGCCAATATCGAGCGATTCCTCGTCGCGCGCGTACGCCGGTGAAGAGCGCATCACGATATGTAAGGGATAAAGTTTCACTATCGGGGCGGAATATTTCTCTCTCCTTTTCTCTATCGAACACAAGATCCTTTGCTCCCGTCTGAGACGCCGCGAATAATGGAATACGTATGTCTATCGGATGTACGTAAGGGGACAATGCGCATAAATCCATTCTCAAGTTGATAGATATGCAATGTGCTCACGAAACGCGGCACCGACTGAAAACGGATCGCTGACCCGTTCTATTGTTGAGAAGCAGCTTCTATTATAGTCACATACGCGAGAAATATGTTTGCAACATTTTTGATTCGTGAATCCGCTCTACGAAATCAAAATAGCGCACACAATTCTTTTCTGAAACCGGATATTAATAATTAGGAGAGCTAGAGATAAAAGTATTAATAATAATCGCGGCAATAACAATTAATGTAATGATAATAGTAATTTCTTAAAAATAATACTGATTATAGTAATTTCGAGTTTTTATAAAATTAGATATTCTCAATTAAAACAGCTGTGGAGAAGAAGATATAATAAGTTACGGAAAATATACATATCTCTCAATAATAACAATATATATAATTCTGAGAATAAACTATTCTTAAACGATTAAGAAAACTGTATGGAAAATTATTTTTTTAAATATGCATCTTTATTTGTATTTTATATATATGTATTCTTTATATTTTTTTTAACAGAATTATTACTTATTTGTCAAGTTTTGATATTCTAATCATTGCTGTTATCGATTGCCAATATTTCACTTCGTCTAGCTCTTCCTATCAATCATGCATTATTGAATCAATACTGTGCAATTAATAATTACGGATGATTAATGTAAGTTATTCCAGCCGATCGTGAGTCCCCAGTCGATTGCTAATTAGCGCAATTGTCATTATTAATGATAATGTTATACAATCAATCATTATCACTAATTCTCGCGTAATGTACAACATGAAAATTATAGTTTTTGCGTCAAATTTGCGAGACAATATTTCAACTGTTATTCACAGGTATCCTTGCTGTGATATTTGTGTGTCATATAAATGCATTAACACATATAAAGTAACTTTAATTGTATTCCATTTATATTAAATCTTATATAACAAGCTACATAATTGTCTTTTAAAAATAAAATGTATATTGTATATCTATTACCATTTAATATTTTTATTTTTTCAAAATAATAAATTACAAATATGTTTGATTTTTTTTATTTAATTTAATGCGTATAACGATTCTTGTAAAAATGGAGAAAAGTCTTAATTCAAACTCATAATTATTAAAAACATGAAGCGAAAGACGCGATTTATGAGTCGATATTTTCATGCTCTGGTAACGAGCAAGAAGTAGCTGAGGCAATGGAACTTCCGGGTTAAGTGGATGAGAAAAGTTTCCCTAATATTACCGGCAAGAGAGAGATTGATCTGCAGCCGAGCTTGTCGAAGGGATTAGTCGTAGCCATGGCTAGTCCCGTGCGATTTTCATCAGGTGATGGTACTTTAACTATAGATTAAAGGATTCGTCTGGCAAGCTGAAATGAGATCTACCTTCCCTATGAGACCGAAAACCCAAATCAGCCGAGAGAAGGAGGGGGGGGGGAGATACGTTGAAAGGGAAATACGCTATCGAGATGACAAATTTACGGGTATTTGGAAAAGATTCCACCTTGATAGAGTCCCCCGTGAACGAATCTACTTGGCAGCATTTGCGCAAAATGCTACACGATACAACGAATTGCTTCGAATATCTTTTCAAGAAACGAATTTATTTTGCATGACTCTGTAAGAATCCGTAAGCCTTATAGCACACAAATTTAGCATTTCTTACGAAATTATATATTTTTGAATTAATTATGTATTTTTATGTATAATCGTGAGGTCTTCGCTTAATCGGCAAAAGACACAATAAAGGGGAGGGACACAAATTTTCCGGTAATTCTCGACTAGCTTACGATTCGGGGCGCTGATTATTATAAATCGCATGCGTTAACATCGGATTTAATTTACAAGAAGCTGTGAGAGCTCCATCGATAACCGACAAGCTGATGACTCTCGCGAGAATGCGAATGCCAGGAAGCGCCGTTCGACATTATCGAAACCCGCGATTCCATCAACCTAATGGTCTCGCGGCTAAGGCGAACGTGTAAAGCTCATTAAAAGCTCGTTAGAAAGCCGCCACCGGCATGCCGGCCGGGACGTTCGAAGTAACGTGGACGTTGTTGCCGGGAAATCGGTCAGAAAAGTGATGCTTGAATGCAAGGGAAATGAAAGTTCTACTCGCGATTTACGCGACGCTAAAAATCCCTCGACTTTCTCTCGTCAAACAAACATACGCTTGCACGTTTTATGCAACAGTAGTAAAATTTTTAAAAACGCATTTTCACGTAAATTTTTTATAAGATTTATTCCATCATATAATACTTATGCAAACATTTTTTGGGGCATTTTTCAATATTTCTCCAATCCATGTAAAAACAATAAATTGGCGTGTTTAGGAATAATTATTAATATTTTTTTATAAATACTGAAATATATAAGCGAGAGTAATACTAAAATCAAGTAAAGTACTGAAATAAAAATATAGTGATTTTTTTCTGTCGTAAACTTTTTACTTACCTGAATCATGGTGTCGCCGTTGACTTTCAATTTGGATTGGAAGTTGCTCTGTTCCAAGAGAATCTTTGCGTTATTAATGTACACGTCCGCGGTGTACTTTCCTGGTGTTCTAGTGATCCATAGGGGTGGATTGCCCTCCAGTTCGGAAGATATCGAGTCCCTCAGCTCTTCGATCGTTAGAGGCCGGTTCGCTACAACCGACAAGGAAAATATCTTGTTAATACTTTGCTCCATAAAATGTTAAAATGTTTCTTTTCATCGATGCACGGATGAATACGCTTCAATAGAGTTACTTTACTTCTCGCCAAATAAAACCGCGAAGATTGCGATTTACTTCTTCGAGAACCGCAAAGTTTTTTAGTTTTCAGGAAGATTTTTATTCTCGGTAAAAAAGAATAATGCGGAAAAAGATAGAGAAAAAAGGGAGAAAGAGAGAGAAAAACACACGAAGAAAAATGCTAAAAATAACGTAAATGGCGAATGGGATAGAAACTGGAGATAGAGCAAACTTCAAAAAGTCCACGGAAAAGCTACAATGCTCGTCGCTTTATTATCCCATTACCGAGAGAACGTCCTCGTAATCTTGAGGTTTTTTCCTCTTACGCGAGCATATAGTAAGAAGCGGAGAGCAGAAACGTCCTTGCTATTATTATTTGATATCGCGAGAAAGACGCAGTTATGATACAAATTTATAGAGCTGAATATTTGACTAAAATTCGCAAAACAGTAAAATATTTTTTTAGATTCTTAAATTTCCTTGGATATTTAAACTTTTGCATTTTTTCATTCATATTTTTACAATAGAATCTATAAATTTTTTGATGTCACATTAATTCTAAATATAATTTTCTTTAGATGTCTTATATTAAAAAATAATTTCCCGGATATACATTATTTTATAAGAGATAGGCCTCGAGATAGATGAAACCGATAAAATTAATTATCTACAAATCTACAGTTAGATAATTTTAATTGCATTTTAATATAAAAATGCCAATTAAGTTAATCTCTCATCACAGCATTTAAAATTTTTACTTTCTTCTAACGACCAAACCAAATTAGAATTAAAATCTCGATTAAAATTTCTGATTTTTCTCCCTTTAGTCTTAGCAGAATTAGAATATCTTCGTATGTTTTTTTCGACTACGATCTATCGAATTTCGCGACAAAAGCGGCATTAGTAGTTTCTAAGAACAGCTTGCTCACACACAAGCGACCGCGACTACCGTGCAAGCTCGGAAAGCCCAATCTCCGCGAGGAAGAAAGCGAGCTGTCCGTTGTACCGACAACAATGACGCTCATTACGAACGCTGGGAATTGAGTCGCGTTTCGTAAACTACCGGTCGTTTTACCCATAAAAGTTTCCGGGACAAGAAGCGGTCGGCGCCATAGAATTTCGTTTTCTCGGCAGCACCGACGACGATTCGGACGCGACGTCCTTGCGGGAAATAATTTTCCTCGTCCGCGAGCTTCCCGCAAAATTGCATTGCGGGCAGAATATATCGCGTTTATCCGCGTGGACTGGAAATATTTTTCGCCCTCAACATTCGAATCAAAGAGGAGACAGTTGCGGTTAAACTTTCGGCTCTTTTATTCCTTTCAATTTTCATCTTCTTGATTACTTTCAGGCATTTTTTCTTTCTTTTTTTTTTTTTTAATTTTTGACGCACGCACGAACAATCGTTCGCACGTAGACGGGAAGGTAAGAAAACTGTCTTTAATATACGTAACTATGTCGGCGGTGATTCGCACGCAGAGAACTTTGACGATCCGCCGACGCGTGCGTACGCACCACTAAAGCTTACGATAATCGTAAAATTTATGATCCGCCGCGATATACATATATACATAGTTCTAAACTCGAACGATTTACGATATCGGAAAAAGTCGCTCATCGCAGTGCGGAGGATAACATTTATGACGGCAGTTTGAAACATAAAACTTTAAACCAGTTGTCTTTTATGCGCCGTTCTCAAACATTTTCCGTGATATACACAACAATTGCGCGATATAAAAAATAAGCGTTGTTGATCGGTTGGAAACGAAAACTTATTAAAAAAAAAATGGCTCGATAATATATATATATATATATCACTTTGATAAACTTTAATATAATGATAACTGTCATAAAAAACAATTTATATATACTTGAACAATTTTTTCGAGCTACATCGTATTAAGATAAATTTTTTTCGATACGTTGTTCTTTTGGCGTAAAGTGACTTCTGGCTTATCCTGTACGTACAAGCTTGGAGAAGCTCACCGTTCGAGGAACCCATCAAGCCACGCCATATACTACACGCTTTTATATTTCCGTGACGCATCGTCAATCACCCTAGAATGGTTGCATGCATGATCTTTCTTTCGCTGAAAAGCTTCAGAACGGGATATGCGAAGAGCGCATATAAAATGTATCAGAGTTTCAATATATTACGAAATACCGCGCATATGAATTTGGATGCAAGCTGCATTCATTCTGCAATTATTTCGAATGTGTCAATATTTTTATGAAAGAATTCAATATTTTAAAAATTGTTTAATTTTTTTATTATAGATTATTGCAAAATATTGTTCTATCAATAATTAGTTACAAAATTTTTTTTTAGATTTTTATTATTTTATATAAAATATATAAAAATTATATACATAAATATGTACTTTCCGGAAAATTTAGCTTGCATTGGGAAATTTTTTAATATTTATTATTAAATATTAAAATTTAATTAAATATTTATCTTGGGTACATATACTTTATTCGGAGGCAAAATTTTTTTCGGATCGCCAAGATTCAGCTGTAATTCAGCATAGAAATGCAAAACACGTTCGAACATTGGTTAAGCGCCGATGAACAGCGATCGTATTATCGATCGAACCGGTTTATCGCGAATTGACGAACGAAGCTTTATTCGTGTGCCGGCTGTGAATTTTTATAGCGCGTCTCTCTCCGTCGAAGCGCATTTTTCTTGTTACGCCAGAGAGTGCTTTATGCGACGTGATCGAGTCGCGGGAACGATCGTATGCCTCTCAGAGGGTAATATCTCCAAGCTCGGGGGCTCGCGAGCGTTTTGTCCCAGCAGCCGAGCCTTTTCGCCCTTTCAACGAGGCGAGGCGACCGAATGATTAAGCTGCCGATCGATTCGCATTTATTTTCTTCCCTTTCCCTGTGAACCCCACCTGTCCGCCCGTCGCAGTGGCGGATGCGGGGCACAGGTGCTACGGCCGACCACAAAACGAGAACAACCCGCGCAAAGCTGCTTGCGCATCGATTTATATCCCCCATTCTCCCTTATCCGCAGCATCCACCTCGCGCGAGCGCGACGTCTCTACTCGTCTCTTCTGTCCGTTTTCGACGTATCCGAAATCCGACTTTCAAACATGCACGTGGGTTTTGCTTGATGAGGACGAACTGCGCGTTGCTTTATTCGGACTATGATAGATGGTTTCACGCGGTAGATATATATTTTATAGATAGATATTTTTTTATACTTCATAGAGAAAAAAAATTCTTTTATGTATAATATATAACAAAGATAACAGAAATTAAAAACGTTATAAATCGGGGGATTTGTATAGAGGAGCATCCATATAAATAAGTAAGCGTATGATTAGAGGAAATTTAAAAAAAAAATATAATATTAATTAAAGATTATTATCTTATTAAAATAAGACCATGAAATCTTTTTTTTTTAGAAATTTCTTAAATTTTAAAATTACTGAATCTCAATTCTTTGATCTTATAAACCTAAATTTATAAAATCTGGGATATAACTTCGAATTTTGAAATAAAATTGCAATATCTTTTTCTCGGCTATTATAATATAGTTTTTTTATAGAGCATATATCTGTATATCACGTGGAAACATATCAAGTTTTATATTTTGATAAAATACATTTATATGCATTTATGATATTCTATCCATATCTGAATAAAAAAAAAAAAAAATATTTCAGGACTATAACAGATGTCCTAACGTCAGAGTCTAACTCTAACAGATGCTATCATATGGCGCCAGCTAGCGGTACAAGGCTCGTTTAATGCCAGCTGACGCGTTCGGTTGCAGTCGTTTGCGCGTGGTCGCGTAGTGTGTTTCATAGTGAATGATTCGTTCCTCTTATCTACGCTACTCGAGGTATATATTTAAGACATACATATATTCGGCAGCTCGGTATCAGCGCCGGTTGCAAAATGGAGAACGTTTCCGTGTCCAAGGTAAGTGACACGACACATACAACCTGTTGCTATTACCTGCTTAACCTCAAAATGCGAAGTCAACGCGCGAAAATGATGCTGTGAATAATGATTCATATATTACCATCCCCTTTGCCTTAAAAGTTTAGTGAAAATCGTTAACGTCTTTGTTGAAACCTTTTTCTTTTGTATATGTATGTGTAAAACCATTTTCATCTATATTATTAAAAGATTATTTTATAAATCTTTTTAAACTGGATTTATTACTTTTTTAATAGCTTATATATAGTATAAAAAGTTGACAAAAAATTAATTGTATTTGTTTAATATTAATATTTGTTTGACATGTAAAATTTGTATGTATATTTTGCATTAGACATCAATGTAATTACATTACACATTATACATCAATATAATTGCATATTACACATCAATGTAATTACACACATTACATATTAACATTAGCTTTTACAATAATTTCGTTTATATTTGTAATTTGTGATCATTTGTTAACCTGTTATCTTTAACACGCGGACATATATATCTCCCAGATTAATTGCTAAAGTGAGCCAATGCTGCAAACATATAAATAAGCAATTAATTTTACAAATAATAAATTAACAAAATTATATATTACTCATTTCATGACTGCTCCACCGTCATTTCTCCGGACATTCTCCTTCTCTATTTTTTGTTGTTCCATATTGATACTATGTTAACTTGAGACTAGTTGAGATGTAATAATCGGGGAAGTTAATTAATTGCGCAGACTAACAATCGCTGTTAGCAGGGAATAATCGCGTTTGGCATCTCTTAGTACTTGTTACGATCGTGTCTGGAGAGATAATACGATGTTTCCTTCGAGTCACGCCGTGCGAATAACAACACTATTGTATATAAACAACACAGCATTATATACGAATTTTCTCTCAGGATGTATTTAATACGTATAGTCATTATTGATTATTGAGTATCTTAATATTTATCAACCGTTTATACCATAAAATAAAGTGATGGTATATTTTTGGATATTGCATTTTGCGGATATCTACTTTCAATTTTAACTTATATATCTCTATTTACTTATATTATAATTAAGGATGATAAAATTGCCGTAAAATGTGTAGGTATATTATTCGTTAGTAACAGAAAAAGCATTGTATGAATTCGAACACGGGATTTTCTAATGTCGAGCGGATCGTAGTTTCATAATTGTCATTTTTGCGTTCTCTCCTTGCAATATAAAATAAAGTTATATTCGATTAACGTCGGAGTGTTACGTACCGCGTGATCATAATTAACCATGTTTTCGCGAATGAGTATCGTATGAACGACATAAAAAAGTAATAAACAAGAGAGGAGAAGCAGAAACAAAAGATTCAGGGAGGTATCGGAATTGAATGGAATAACCATGGAATGAGCAATTCAAAAATTTATTAGTACTCTACAAGTATTATTCATTTATTATTATAAATAAAATTAGAATTAGAATTTAATATTGCTCGCTTTGCGATAATGATTCACTTTAATAATTAATTCGCGTGCGGAAAAAACATTTTGATATCAAAATTAAAAGAAAAATAATTTTTTTAATATACCTTTAAAGCGGCAAAAACAATATCATTAGTTTAGTGATAATGCGAGACAAATATGGCATACGTAATTAGTATCAATCGTAATTTTTTTAAGGGTGTATTTGCTTACAAAGGAAGTTATAAAATTGGCAAGAAGAAAAAAAAAGTTAAATGCCCAGAATATTTTAACGAACCCTGGTATATTGCATATAGCGAAACTTGGAGATATATTGAACAGGCTGCAGAGGTACAGTATATATCGTGCATTTAGCTTCATCCATAAATCTCAATTTAACAGAAGCCGGACTATCTAACAGAATACGTTAATATTTCAGAATGTCAGATCCAAAATGTTTCAACAGGTTATGTTCAATTTGGAGACTTATGTGTCAAAAATAAAATCGAGTCCATTAAATACAATGTCCTATGAAATAGCTACAGCTATTTTGTTAACAGGTGAAAATAGATGTTAAACTTGCTGCAATTTTTATAAAAGATTATATTCTAAAACCTTTTCTCTAACACACAAATCTAGATTATCTAACAATCTACTTAAGTTAAAATTTTATTTGGAAATAATTTCGAATGACTAAGGAAGTATCTCTTTCTTTTTTTAATAAATTTCGATAAATATTTATAAATGAATTAAAATGATAGGAGTTAATGTTCCCGATCACACGACACTTTTCGATACGCTGGTATCTAAGCTTAGTGAGATAACATCACATATAGCAGTGCTATGGAGCAAAGACTGTAACAGTGTGAAAAACATCATCGAAGACACTGTATATCAATTTATTCAAAAATCGGAATCGGTTAGTTCACGATAATAGCTATGTAGGAGCTTTGTTTATTGCAATCTTCAAACAGAAATTATCATTATTATTTATAGGATGATGTTCCTCAAATGCGTAAGAGTCAATGCACTATGCGTGCCTTAAAAGAATGGTTTGCCGAATATCACGATTTGGAAGATCCTTTAGTCATAATTTTACCGGATTTTGAAAGCTTTTCCATTAACATTTTGCACGATTTTATCTTGGTGTTAAGGTATTTTTAATGATAATATTTTCATGGACACATTAGAGCTGTAAATGCAAATATATCTTGCATGATCAATAAATTATTTAAATTCACGTGATAAACAATTATGTGTGTGTCGAAAAATATTCCCTAACACAAAATTTTCGCAGTTCGTACAGAAGTACATTGAAGTTCATACTTATATTTGGTGTCGCAACAACATTACATATTGTACATAGATCACTCACGTATGATGTCACGTCGAAGTTAGTAGTGCAGGCAAGTTAAGCAAAAATTTTTGCACAACCGCTAATAATACATTTTTACATTTTACATTATTTATCACTTAATTTTTTTTAGGTATTCTATACACAAACACAAGTCGAAACACTATCCGATATAGTAGAGAGCACTGTCTTCTCCTCAAAGATTCCATTTAAATTGATCGGTCGTGCGTTTCAATTACTAACCGATATTTTTCTGTTCTATGATTTTTCGGTCGATAATTTCTTACAAAACTTTAAGGTAACGAAAAATTAAAGAATCAATTCATCGCGGCCGACAAGAGATTACTTATAAATCGTGATTTTTTTTTAGATATGTATGATACAACACTTTTACGACAACAATATAAGCTCTCTGTGTTGTAAACCGAAACATATTAAAGAAAGAATATCTAAACTCACAGATGAAAATATTGCAGATATTAAAAATTTACCATCTATTGCAAAATACTTAAAGACATCTAGCAAAGTAACGAATGGGAACGATAAGCTCAGCGACAAAGAATTTAAGGTTCGTTCTGTTTACGAGAATTAAAAGGAGGGGGTTATCAAAAATTATATTAATAACAAATATTATCAATAACAGAAAAATCTTTTAATTAATACGTTATAATTGAGTTTATATATTTTTGAAATTTTAATTTAATATCTCATTATCAAGCTGCTTAATATTGTAATGAAAAAGATAATTTTTTTTTTTTTAATAAGGATCACTTTTTTAATGATACTTTTCGAAATTTGCGGCTGAATAGAATTGCCATTGACATGTAATTGTTATTTATATGTAATTTTTGATTACTATATGTGTTTTCGAATTATTGCTTTAAACTTGTTTTCTCGTAGGAACTATTGGAACTGTTATTAAATAGATTTCACAATTATATGAATCAATTTTTAATCGTTTTGAGATGTTTGCACTGCTTAGTTGCCCCATTGCCAGGCGCGCCAATGGGCAAACAGGTAATATAATTCACCAATTTAAATCGAAATTTATTCGCAAAAAAGGTACATATACGAGTATATTTCAAAAAATCGGAACCGTAAAATAATATGAAAATCGTTTTAGTTACGGGAGATTTACACCAAAGCAGTTTACACGAATAATCTCACAGACTCGTGTGAATATAAAGAATGTCTGAAATTATTGGGATTTCTGTCAAAGGAGGAACTCCTCTCGAAACTCGAATCTATTATAAAGATCATTGAAAATTCTAAAGATCCAATGATTAAGAAAATTAAAATCAATCTCATCTCTCGTATGAACACGATTCGAGAAGCTAGCTTAAACACCACGAAAGATTCTTCCGAAACAATCAGTGTGGAGGAAAAGCTTAGTCGTATGCAACTAAAGGAAGTATGTGCGAATATCGTTTTACAATCTTATTAATTCTTTTGCGCTCGAAAAGTATCTTCACGTAACGTTATACTATTTTCTATTGAGAACTAACATTTTATATTAAATAACATTAAGTATGCGATGAAATATGTAAGTACATTTTTAAAATACTTTATAATAAATTAAGCGCGGATTTTACCATTTTACGTAAAGTCACGAAGGTAAGTTCTTCTCTTTCCGTCGCCGCAATCGAATACAAACAATCAAGATCGCGTATTCTGGAGATGAAGATTGTGAGACAAGAATGAAAGAGAACGCGGTGATTAGTGATTTCCATTCAATTCTATCACGTGCCCTCTTTTCAGAAATTGCTTAAAATGAGTCAGCAGCAGTCGCGTTCCGCTTATAAACAGGCGCAGCACGACCTAATCGATTATCTGGACCGAGAAGTGTTTTTCGTTCATCTGGTCGAGCCGAGTCGCGTGACGGCTCACGAGATATTCTGTTACAGCGACGGAAATCAGGCGAAGCACCATATCCGCGGCTCTTTGAGGGCCGCCATACACACGGGATTGAACGATCCGCAGATGTATCTGGATGTGAGTGGACAAGTTCAGCACGAATGGCTCGCGCACGCGATTTCGTTAGTTCCTCGCGTCATCGCACATATCGGGAACGAAAAATCGTTCACGGCAAATTTGTAGTTTTGCGCGAAATTGAGTCTTTAAATAATATATAAATGGACATTTATATATATGCAAAGTTTCGCATTGCATTAATATTCACACACTAATGTTAGTATGAAAGCGGCAAGAGAAGAGATGATATCGTTTCATCTCTTTATTCATGCATTTTTAATGCTGAATCACTTGTGATTCGTGATTTTAAATTATTCAAACTTTACATTTTTCTAACACTTCCGATATTTTTTCTTCTTGGTTCCTTTTTTTCGATACTTTCAAATTCATATATCGGAATTAATATCATACAATCCATTTTTAAGTATGATCGATCTTTGGACGAATCGATCTCGCCCCGCTGTCCGCCGCGATATTTAATCTTCTTTTATATGAGCGATTCATTGGCAACCGCTGAAAAAAATCATTCTATTTTTCCGCGATGCATTTAATTGGAAATGCATATTTCAGTGCGACTGTTGCAAATTGGAGAACGACGACGACATTCCACGCACGCTGCCCGACCTGAGTATAATTTATAAGCTGCATTTGGAGTCCAGGAAGCTGATCAATATGTACGACTGGCTGCAGGTAACAATCCCGGCCCGTGCTCATGTTTACAGGTTAATCCCTGTTACACTTACGGTCACGAACCCAGACCGACCGTCTCGTGATTTTAATCGCCGCCGCCGTCGCGAGTGATTCACGCAAGCACGTCATTGTAAGCAAGGCGCGCACAAGGGGTGCCGAGTGCTTTATCGCCGGCCGGTTGTTAGCCGGTAAAATGCTTCTTGTGAAAATTGCGCCGGCGAAAACGTGCTCTAAGCTGAACCGTTCAACGACGCCGATCGCGAGAGAATTATTGGACGTTTAACATATAAGAGATTTAAAAATCTTTTTTTTTGTAATAGAACTTTTTTCCAATATTTTATATTAAATTCTTTTCGGTAAGAAATTTAAGACCTTTGTATTCTTCAAAGTCCTTAAATTCTTGTCGTTTGAAATATTTTTGACATTCTCGGAATTTTAGATTATTTCACATTTTGATTGTGTATTTTTAATTTTATTGTTAAGACGACGCAATTGATACATTTCTTTATAGGCGTTCCTGACAATCGTTGATCCGGAAGCCCAGTCTACAGAGCAGCGCGATGTGAATCCGCGACTGCAGTATCCTTTACAAAAGTTTCCGCGCGAAGCAACCCTCGCGTTCAACGTGATCGGCTCTCGTCGAGATTTGTATTACCTACGTTGCTTTTGAAATTCATATCATGCCTTCTAACGCGCGAATCCTACTCCGTAGATGTAACTTGGGCGAACTAGATGCCTTCTAGTTTGAATAATTCGCACGTATTATCTCGCATTTCATCACCTAGTAACTTATCCTTAACGGGGAGGATTCACAGAGCTCGGTTTACTCAAGCGGTTGCAGCCTTGCAGTTCCTCGGCTTCATCAAGACTTCTCGAAGGAAGACGGATCATGTAAAACGCCTTACGTAATAACAATATTGCGTATTTGATTGTTTGCCTTGTTCGTTCACATAACTTGTTACACATACCTGGTATAAGAACATGTATTTTTGACGTATTTTATTTTGCATCATTTATACGAGAATGAATAAAACAGCATTTTGAAATAAGACAATTTCTTTTTTTCTATGTACCTGTTGTATATCTCGCAGTTTAAATATTTATTCACTTTCAAAATTCGAAGAATTGAATTATCGAATGATTTTTAATTTTTTATGCTTGATTTTAATTATGAAAACATGAGAGGGATGTAAAAACTGCATGCAATAATTTAATATACATATGTGTATTAATACTTATAACTTTACGAATGAAGAAAAATAAAAACGCATTCACAGATCGGATTCAGAGATCCAATTAAGTTCCAGATTACACATATATCTTTACTTAACGGAATAATTTTTATCATTTTCAGGATATCCGAATGATTAAAGATACGTGTTTTATATATTTATTTCGATCTCCGTTTCTTAGATTCCACGATGGAAGTTATTATATTGAAGTCCATAGTGGAATAATTTAATGACTCGCATACATATTCATGATCGCGCGTTCTGTATCTGCATAAGTTTTCGCTCATCGTGATCTTGAAATAGTTAAAATCCTGAAGCAAACCGACATGCAATTTTTCTCCGGCTCCCAAAAAATCCGCAATATCGATTACACCGTCTTTGTGGCAGTACCGAGCGTGCCGCGCGTTCCACGGAGTTGTGAAAAAAATTCGGCCGAGAACGCACGGCAATCGTTTCCGCATTTTAACGTGAACGAATATCGATTAATTGGATTCCGTCGACGGTCTTTTTTTTCTCACCAGATAACACGGTTGAAAGTTAACATTCCAAGCGACAATTTTTAATCCTTCACTCGATGATGGATGAAATTTATTCGTGCCAAAAGTTAACACAGTAAAGCCTTTTGAACAATTTTTTAAATAAGATTAAGCGGGCGATGTTTCAAAAGTAATTAAGAGTAAAATTAAAGGAACAAATTTTAGATGACGAATGGCCAATAGTTTTGGAGCTCACCCAATTATGTAATATTATCGGTTTATCTTTCTAGCCCACATCGAAGTTTCCTATGTTCTATTATATTCGCGAACGCGACGACATTATCGGTCCTCGTTACACGTCATGTCCTCGCAAACAATTCCCCAGTTACAATCCATTGTCACGAGTATCGTGACGTAGCACATTCGCGGCACAGATCCATCGGGATAACGTTCGGACAAAGCCAGACGTAGATCGCCCCCGCGTTTCTCTCTCTCTCTCTCTCTCTCTCTCTCTCTCTCTCTCTCCCTCGGTAAATCGTAGAACAATCCCGAACTCAAAGGAGACTGACGGTGCACAGGGAAGGATTCGGTAAAGGTTACCGTCTGTGCATCGATAGGGGGATGCACAGGGTACGTTAACCCTCAGTTTGCCTTTGACCCTTGGCGAGAAAGGACAAGGGATGTGGAGAGGTATGGAAAGGGGTGAGCTTGGATAGCATCCTCCGCTGTACCGGCAGGAGAGCTCAAGGATATAGGGTAACTTCGGTGTCAAAGGAGCGTACTGCGAAATTTCCTGGGAGGACCTTCCCCTACTTGCTTACGATATTTTAATTTTTAAAAAGAAAGAAAAAATCCGTATAATATCAGGATCTAATTAAATTTAAAAAATACAATTTTCTAAGAATTATATGCTATTAAAAATTTAATTATTTGAAATGCAAAAATCCTATGGTTCGTGTATTGCAAAGCAATGGGACGCTTTGACGACAGGATACTTGATTTGTAAAATATGAAGAATTCGGAAAACTCTAAAATCTACTTGTAATGGATATGTGTGATATACTAAAATATAAGATTCAATGGATTAGAAGATTCTACCATTAAAAATTAAAAATCTAAGGCCATCGAATTTTTTGAAATCTTATGATGTTTGTATCGGAAAGCGTTAGAACATAATAATTTCGATGTCAAAGGAAACGAGAATCCTGAGAATCGGGTATTCCGAGGACATTGTTCTATTGGCCTCCGCGGAGGACTTTGGCTCGTATGCAGATGAATGGAGATACGAGGCAGCCGGGCTTGCATATCTGCTTTGCCTTTCACGTTGAACGCGGCGCGACGGGATCGGGTGGTGATATTGATTCGACGCGTTCCCGAAGGTCTCGCTCGGATTGACAGCTATCTTACTTCAAATGGACCGACGCGAGACGGTATACTCATACGGGACGGTATGACGGAATATAGATGCATTACAAAAATTGTTTATTGATAAATAATATAGCTCTCTGTGAGATTAAACGAAACATGGAAATAATTTTTTATTTGAATCAATAATCAAATTTTTTTGCTTCACTGCGAATATTCTTTCAGGATTAATCTTAATTAAATAAAGATGTCAGAGATTGCAAATGAATTTTCTGGTTAAGAAAGAGCGCCATCCTATATGTTTGCCAATACGTGATCCAATACGTGATAGGAGCGGATTACAACTGTCTTACGAAGAGATAAATTTTCAAAGAGAAAAGTTTTGTTTCAATAACGCCAAATCTGTTTTCTCACTCTCTATCTTTCTCGCGTCTCTGATCTTTATCCGCGTCCCTTTTCTTCCGACTATCGATCCTCGCGCTTCCACATGCCCTGAAGAAAATCCATTTGCAAGAAAAATCTATGAGAGAGGTCCACTTCTCTCCAACTCGAGCAAAGTGCAGATACGCGGCGAGAATCAGTTTTCCGGGTCGGGGCTGCCTAACCTCTCGTAACCTTCGTGCTCAATCGACGGCGCGACCCCGATATCCTTTCGGCATCCTCTTTAACTTGTCGCTATCGTTATATCGGATCTGCACGGCGACGGTCGACGAAGAAACGAAGTCTATTCTTTATCCCGGCTGTACACGCGCGAACCGACTTGTATATTTCTCGGATACGATTGCAACGATTTCTCTCGCTGAAGCACATAGCTCTCCCGGCGAGACAAAACGAACAAGACTTTATTCTGTTTCGTGCTGCGAAAAACCTTTTCTCCGTCATTTTTGAAAAATTGCTTAACTTCTTTTTCGTGTCACTCTGTTTTGTAAAAATGAATTTATATTTATGTAACAATTCAATTGTTTACATCTTTGAGATAAAGGATCAACTTTAAACATTCTACTTAATTTTCTCATCATCTCAAATTTCACTCGACTTTGAGAATTTAAAAAAGAAGTATTCATTCCTGATTTTTTTTTTTTTTTTTTTTTTTTTTTTTTTTTTTTACCAAACTTTCTAAAATCAGTAAATTTTCGGTTGATGACATCGCGTGTATATACGCATGTGGATGCGAACATTTCTGTTTCGACGCGATGTAATTTAAAATCAATGTAACATTCGATAGAACGATTCGCGAATGGATGACGTGCATCGGGCATGGGGTTCGTAACGTCGCCGACGCGTTCGGCGCGATTTTCACAAGTACCTACAATTACCAATTATAATAGCGCGCCGACTAATTAGTAAACAGTAGTAATAACAACGCGCGTTTATCGATCTGCGGCCTGGGAAACGGCTGCATCGTTCGCTAATAATCATCGATTCCGGCCGTTTGCTCATTTTCCGGATGACCATTCGTTGATTCTCCCATTCATTAGACATGTCGTATTTTTAACTTTTAAATAGTTTTTATGCGCTCTTTCTTTGCGGACTCGAATATTTTTACACACATTCGATATATACTACATTCTTCTTCAGATTTCAAAGTTAAATGGATAAAATTTCTCTTTTTGCTATCCATTAATATTATTTCAATAATTTTTTCATGTCCTTTCTCTGATATATTATTTCCAAAGAATATTTATAATTATATAGTTTTATTCTCTCTGGTAAATGTAAATTCTGAAACATTTGAGGATTAATATACGTCTCTTGCGGAGAGCAATCTGTGCGTCATAGTGCTTTTATCCCCAAATACAGCGATACACACACATCTCCTTGGAGATCCGCGAATACCGTAGAAAACTACCCTCGGGTATCTCGAAATTTCTTGGCGCAGATGACTACATTTCCCATGGGAGACGGTCTTCCTTCTCGGACTTATTTTCGTGCAAGATGAAAGGAAGCGCTTGCGGTGGTCACAGAGCGTCGCGAGGGGAGGGAACAGTCTCGAGTCCTTAGAGGTCTTTTCTACAAGCCGTTCTCCGACACGGAAATCAATCTCAACAGCTTCTCGTATCAATCTCGCATCGCACCTGAAGCGCCCAATCACATCCGCGCGGGGTGTCCGCTGTTCGTCCATTTGGGAAAAAAAGTTCGCCTCGAAAATCCTCGTGAGGAACGAGAGAATAGCCGACGACGAGAAGTAAGAGGGACGATGCTTTCGTCTGCGATCGCTCGTCCGGATGAGCGGTTGGGTATATTGGTTCCCGATAGAAATGGACCGACTATCGAACAAATTTTTTACCGCGGAAGAACCTCGTCGCGAACGTCATTTAGAAACACGTACATTTCGCGAAATATCGATTTTACAACATTTGAAAGATATTTACGCATCTAAAGTATAAAATTCTCTATGGAGATTGGTAAAAAATCTATGAATATAAAGTAATGAATGCAAATTAGCGCGCTTCAAAGGGAAAGCTTAAATCCAATGCATTGAATCTTTGCTCGATAATTATAGATCGCAGTCATAAAATAAGGGTAAAGGAGATTGGATGCGACTTCTGATAGGACGCCATAACCGCTACGTGGTAAGAGGATTGGGAGCTCATTTTGCACGAGCTTCGATAGCTCCATCGAGGCAATCACATGATAGAATTTATCATGAATAGCCCATCAAAGATAGCCTGAAATTCATTTGCAACGCTCGACATTTGATAACGTACCCGAAACTACATATTTGAATCTATGAATGTTAAATTGCATAAATAAATGCATTACGTAGAAACGTAATTTATAAATAATTAAGGTGAAAAATTAAATTTTATATATAAAAATAATATTCACATAAATGTGGTAATAAAAAATTTAAGATTTTATACTATTTTATAATTTTATCTTGTAATATCCTGCTTTATTAAAATCTCACATATCATGTGTAATTAAATGTAAAGCTGTGGTAAAACAGACCGACGATATTAATAGCAATATTACAAATTTGTCCTACTTTGATAAGATCACTGATCAATCTACTCTCTTCCTCTCTCTCTCTCTCTCTCTCTCTCTCTCTCTCTCTGTCTCTCTCTCTAATACATTACACAAAATTAATAAATCTTAATGCATCATATATGCAAATGAATGGAACAACGGAATTAAAAAAATCGATGCTGTCATCAGAACTTGCGGCTCAAAATAGATTCGTAACATTACTAACCGCGTCAATTAATGTCAACCGCTCGTAAATTGTGTCGCGTTTTATCGCGACTCTTTGCAACACTCAATTAAATTTTCGCGGACACGCGAATAAATTGTTGGCAACGTAAAAATATATACGCCGAAATGTATGCCGTAATTTGCAACGTACGTATATTTTGCTCCCGTCCGTTCGCCCGCGCAATTCATATTTAAATATCAAAAAATATCCATGTTGAAACTTTCATATTGTGTGCATCCGGAGATGTATGTATACGTGTTGAATCCTTTATTTATACCAACTTTTTAAGCAAAAATATAGTCGTAGTTTACAACGCGATAAGCGCGATATTTCTTTAATAATCACAATTTATTTTGACATAGTACACGTATTTGCACAAAAGGGTTAAATCCGTACTCCTCGCACGAGGAATAAACATATCAGTCACAACGATTACGCGTTATCTCGGAATGGCGGAGGGGGAGCGTTTCATGAACGTAAATCCTGATAGAAGCCCCCCGCGCCTCTGAACCTGACCCCTCGCTTGTCGTCACCCTCCGCAAACGCGTTATTGCGATTGAGTGCAGCCAACTACACTCGTGCTGAACATAGAACATCGATCCTCGAACGTGTCAGAAGCCTCGACATTAATGCACGTTGTCGCGCGTAATTATGAGTCAGAATCGAGTAATCCTGCGGCGGTAATGTAGCGTGACTCGCGAGAAAAACGCAATTTGTGGGGTCATCCGTCGCAGAAGAGGATCAGACGAGCGAGCAAAAAATTATCGACGTATTATCGGATAAAGTTAGAGACTGTATAATCTCGAGATAATTATTTTTCGGCGGAATTTCAGAAACATAAATAGTGACGTTTCGAAATAATTTCGCTTTGTTGCAAAAGCCCGATGTTATCGCGCGAGTTGAATAATTTCCCATTTAATTTCGGACAGATTTGTGCACGTGTCAAGGCTAGAGCGTTTATCATAGTCGCGCTCGTACACGTTGATGGGATTCCGTGAATTCTGTCATACGATAACTCTCGCGAAATAGTAATATACAGAAATGTTTGAGCTTCAATGTGTAAAATACAGAGATAATCCTTACTATATACATTATAATGCAGATATTATCGTCATTCATTTGCACTGGGTTATTTTCAGAGTCGCTATGTTGGAGAGCCGCGTAGAATATCGCGGTATAAAGCACGCTCGTTCGAATTCGCATATAATAATCGCAAACGATAATCGTTGTTAAAGCCATTTCGCACAAGATAGAAATCATAATTATCAATTTTATGATTATACATATAACTAAACTCAATTGCACACTGTTTTTATAAATTTTTGTATTCCCCGATTCTTAAATACTTAAAATCTTCGATCTCTTTACACAATTGACATTTACATGTTTATCTATTTTTATTGTAATGCTCTAGAATAGCATTTATATATTATCTGCTAATTTTATCATTTAGAGATTTAATTTAAAAAAAAAATAAAAATAATTTAAATATTAAATATAAATTCTCTCTCTTACTGAAAAACCGCATCTTGTCTTCAATCATGAGTGGGATAAGTTCCTCCCGCTGTGCGCAAGTAATTCGCAATTGGCTCTGCTAATTCCCCGCGCGCGGGCCTTTTCGGCTAATTTCAATTAGAGATAATTGATTGCTTTACACCCGTCGTTCGTACTCGGCCCATCCTCTTTGTCCACGCTCGACAGAGGACCATTTCGCGACGGAGATAGTCGTCGAAATCGAAAGACGGAGTGAGACATCGCGGAG
>NW_021849477.1:1128612-1129698 GCF_003651465.1 Formica exsecta
GGGAAAGAGAGAGAACGCTGTGGATGGAGTAGAGTACGATATCTCCTTCAACAATCGAGGGTCCGAGCGAAACGTGGAAGGAGAAGGCAGGTGGGAGGGGCGGGGGGATTTAATCGCATGCGGTCCATTCCTATTCAACCATTCGATTCAACTACCATCGTAGTCACAGCCACCGTGAAGGATATCGCTCCTCTAATTGTTGACCATCGATCTCTCAATAATCGAGCAAGCGCGGTAAGACGAAAGATTAAGATATTCTGAATTAATTCGGAATTCTTTTGTCACGATTCTTTAAAAGTTAAAATCTTCTAGGATAAATACGAGTATCTTTTAAAGATTCCAGAATGTTCAAATATTTAAATACCCACCCACAGTCGGATGTCATCGAGCGACGAGTTTCTATATCCGGCTGCGACATCCCTTCACGTTAAAGCCCGCGGCGGTGTCGCGATTACGATGAGGAAAATGTTTGCGCGAAACAAGGAATTAAGGGGGGCGTCGCCGCTTTATGCGAAAATTCCCTTCTCTTGCGCGTGCAGGTCGCCCTAGGCAAGAAGAGGGAAGATTGCTTCGACTTGGCACAGTCGAGCAAAATTTTAGTCCGATAAGAGATGAATATAAAGAGCGAAAATTTTTAATATTTTTATATATTTAAATTTCTCTTATAATCTTGTCCTTTTTACATCTTCTGAATCCCGTCATTCTTATAACAGTCATAAACTTTTCTCTAATCTGTTAATCTCCCATACAACACAAAACATTGCAGCAACATTGCGGCAATTTCCTCCATCATGAGAAATATTCAAATATATCGCAAATTAATTAAATATTAATTTATTGATTTAATTCTGAATTTGTTGTTCGCGAAATACGCTTAATCAATAATCAAAAAGGTTTAATCATTAATACTACGCATAATTCATAGATAAGTGACTATCGAAATGTAACTTATTTGACTAGTTTTTATATCTTAAAAATTATTGCTTGAAATAAAAAATTCTTAAATGTTTCTATTATTTATTTCTTATTATAAAATTTTGCGAGTATTGGGGGATCTTATATATGTATATATAAATATTTTATAAT
>NW_021849477.1:1130672-1161479 GCF_003651465.1 Formica exsecta
TTTAATGAATAATATAATTTAATAAATATTAATAAACTAATAAATATTTTATATATAAATATTTTATAAATAATTTATAAGAATAAATAATGCAGAAAATTCAACTTCTCTTCCTTCTCTTCCTTTCTTTGCTCGTTTGTCCCTTGCTGCTCCTTCATGGCATTTATACGACACTCATTCGCGAAAACACAGTTAATTACGATCACGCGCATACTACTACGTAGTACTCTCGACACGATTAATCTCACACTTTATTTTATATCGCGACGGGAGAACACTAAAATCACATTTGCACGAAGCTGTGATTCGTTCGACATTGGAAAATCACGCAATCGTATTCATACAATGTTATCTTCGTTACTAACAAATAGTATACGCACGCACATTTATTTCAATTTTACTAATCTTACTTTTAATAAATTAATTACACGAAAAAAAAAGATTAAATCCTCTGTAGAAGAGATCAAAATCCAAAAATAAGGTCCAACCAACACACGCATAGCGTGGAAGAACACGTCTATTTTCGTCCGCGGGCGGCAAGGAACTGAGATAATACAAGATCCACACACACACACACACTATGCGTAAATAAACAATAACACGATATACTTTACAAGAATTCGGCAGTGTAGCAAGGCCACCGTAGGTAAACAATAGCACGGTATACGTCGAAAGAAGTCGGCAGTAACAAAATCAGTAATATACAGCGTGCTTAAATTATATTTTGCTTTAATCTTTCCAATTCGTAATATAATATTATCGTGAATATTACATCACAAATATTAGTACGTAAAAATCTGACTTTGCAATGAGATGCAGCGAATCAATTTTCTGCATTATTTATTCTTATAAATTACTCGAAAGTCATATATATAGGGTATATCTAAACTTGCGTAATAAAAAGCTGTAACAAGAAAGTTTTCGAAAAATTAAGTAATAAAAGTACTTGAGTTTTTTTTATTTCAAGCAGTAGTTTTTGATATAAGTCCAAAACTGTGCAATTATATGCTGCATTTAAATGATGATTTATTCGTGAGTTGCGCATACGGTAATATTAATGATTGAGCAACTCCCATTATTTATTAAATTTATTTCGCAAGATATAAATACAGGATTAGAGTAATAAATTAACGATAAATTAATTGTACAATACTTACATCCAAATATAATTTCTTGTAGCAAGAAGAGGGAAATTGAAGGATTTTTCTATTATCTTACGTGTTATCTCCTTGAATATTCGTTTTATTTATCTTTCACTTCTCTTAATCCTCTTCTTCGTTCTATTTTCTCTTTTCTCGTTTGAAGTGCGACGGCGGAGGTTTTATTTATACGATGCCACCCGTTATTGCCGCTTCGCGTCATTGGGTTGCGTGGAAGAGGGTTGGTGGCCTTCATTAGGTCTTCTTCGCATTTAATCCAACTTGAATGCCAGCGTCGTGGAATGGGAGCAGGGCTGTATTTCATTCTCGCAGGGGATGCCCCTTGGGGTATTTTGTAGCCATCCAAGCCACGCGGACCAATTTGAGTCACTGACGGATAAGCGTCGTTCTGCGCGCGATGCGGTTTCGTTTCGTACCCGATTAATTAAAGCCGGGCGATACTCCGCGGAATTTCGACTACTTCCAGCGTGTGTGTAAGGGCGAATACTTGAGCGGGCTTGAAAAAGCGACGGTCGTAAGTTATCAGCGCCATGCGCGAACGTCCGCGCCGTATCAGCGTCGGCAATAATAAATGCGCGGGCAGATTTCTCGCGAAAATGTAGCCAATTTATTCTCGTCGTGGGGTACGAATGCGACGCCGGCCTCCGTACGCGGGCGCGATGGTATCGTTGATTCTCCGGGCACACGGAAAAAAGAAGTTTCAGCATAATTACGTCGTTCCGAGAGCGAGTCATCGCGGAGAAGGTGTAATGAGACGCCAACTGTTTTCTCGCGCGGTCACGAATGCGCGGCACCGGACTCATTACATAAATTATTCGTTTTTATTAAGATAATGGGTTTTTATTAAGATAATTTGTTAAAAGTTTTTAAAGTTTCGCTATTTCTACAAACCCTTGTTAGTGCCATGCTATGCGCAGTTTTCTTTTTTTTTATAGTTTAGAAAAATAATATATTACAATTCGCAAAGAATTATATCTGAAAGATCAGAAAGAGAGAGAGAGAGAGAAGTGCACATTATCATCGAAATCATTAAGTACGGTGGAAGATAATTACGTTTGTACATATCGTACAAAGTTTGTACATATTGCGATAAATTATTTAAAAGAAAATGTGTTTTTTTTTTGCGTGCACAATAACTGTGCAGTTCGCGGCGCACATCGACCGGCTTGTTTTATTATAACATAAAGTACGCAGGTCCATGATTGTAACAACCGGCATTAGATACGAAAGCAATTAGGAAGAAGTTTATGAGTGGTGCAAGAGTCTCGCTGAGAAAGAGAGAAAGCGCGTTTTTTAAAAAGATTTTAATTACAACCTATAAACGCGACGGGCGGTCGCATTTAAGTCTCGTTTCATTATCGCGCCGAGTCTTGAATGCAATTCTTTAGCCGTCTTGGCATTTATATGACATAATTAAGATTTTTCTGACGTAGCGACACGCGGTCGACAGCCGGAAAGTGTCGAGAGCAATTTTTCTATTTTTTTTTTTTTTTGCGCTTTCTTCCGTCGTCTTTCCCCGATGTCATGACGAATCCTCGTTTCGCTTGACGAGGAAAATGCGTCCTCGTTTTACTCGGCGCGAAAATGCAGATGCGCGCATTTGAAAAATTATTACACGAGATGATTCATCCGGTGGTCTTATCTTAATTGGTTTAAACTCAGCGGGGCGAGACCGCCACCCGCCACGAGGAGCAGATTGGAATTTCTGGTGGCGCATGCACGATTATGCCGGTAGCGTACACGCGATAAAACGTTGCGGAATTAAACGAGATTAAAATCTGTAGGGATTACCGCCACATCAAAGCGGCTCTTTCTTTTTGCGACTCGTGTATATTTAGATCTGTCGGAATTTTAATCTTTCGCTTTCTTTAACGAGAATATGCAGAGAAAACTGTTAATATACTGGCAAATATTATAAAAAGTTTAATAAAATAATTATGTACACGAGAAGTTTAAAAAAATCTAAAGTCCCATTAATCTTTATTTAAACTTTTAAAAAATCTTGTCAATTTACACGCTCGATGATCGCATAGTTCGCTAAGCGAATGCCGGATTTATATCGAATAAATCCTCTCCTCGACGTAAGCTCACGGCGTTTCTCCGCTAATTCTCATAACCGGCACTCCACCGTGATTCAATAACAGGTCAATAATAAACTCGATCAACCGGGAGTAAACGGCGAGATCTCACCGCCTCCTCCTCACTCTTCATCTCCCGTGCACTTGGCAAGTTCTCGCAGTCCCCGACAAGACAAACGAAGCCGCCCCTTTCCTGGCCTGTGGCTACGAGATGTGTCACAGACGCTCGAACGGCTTGTTCCTCGGCACGTAGAGCACTGTGTAACCAACTTCCGTGGGGCACGAACTTAAAGTCGACGGCGCGCATACACACATACACACACATATATATATATATATGTATATATACCCCTTTCGTCCCCGCGAGCGTTTCCTATATACTCAGACTATACAGTGTCTTTAAGTTTCGCACAAAGACCGAAGGTGCAGTTAAGTTACCTAGAAGCCAGAGTTCGCACCATTCTCCTTTGTCATGCCCCTCTTTCCTATCCGCCCTCCCCCTCTCCTGATCACCAATCTCGCAGTCACCCATCGAGCGACCGACACAAGCCTCTCTCCAAAGGATCTTCTTTGCTTGTCCCCCTCCGCGCCTTCTTCGTCCCCGAAGCGACCGAAGTCTTTAACTTTCCGCGACTAAATTTACCGGAAGTCGAAATATCCCGCCATTGTCACCGTCGCATGTCACGAACGGGATGAAAGAGCGTCTCGTCTAGCTCGAAATGTTTTGAATTGTCATATCCGCGATTGTTCGTAGCCGTAGATTCTTAACAGTGAGCGTCGAGTGTTCCCAACGGAGAATCCGCAATAGGATTCGTATTCCATTCAGGAATATTTCGACGATACGCGAGCTTGCAACGCGCGTGGAAACGAGAGAGAGAAGGGGCTTAAAAGTCTCCTATCGTAAGATATTCTGGAAACTGATTTAAAATTTGCTACGCCTCTTATCACGATCAGATTCTTTGCGGGATACATCGGAACTCTTGAAAAATTCAAATATAATCGTTCCCGAAAATACGTGCGATAGGTAGAAATGTTCTTTGTTGACCCCGTGCGACTTTAGCCACACCGGTGCGCCGTTTTGCAAAGCATTATCTTGCGGTAATCTAACTTTTCGGAATGAACAGCGACCGCGAGTTGCGACTGCGGCTGGCCTACGCTCCTTAAATCTTTACTCGACCATCTATGTATTTAAAGTAGGATAATACTTGGCGTTCTCGACTGTAAGCTTCTGCCGTCGTATCCCTACACCTGTGTCGCTACACTCGTAAAAGTTTCTTCCATCCAAATTTTATTGCGAATACAACTCGAATGCTTTCTTCGGTCGCTTTAGAAATAGTAATGAATTTTTATTCTGTTTACAACTCCAAACCTACGAGACATTTGAAAACATTTAAAAGCCGAATTTATAAAACAACGAATTGCAGAACTTGTACAATTGATAATTAAATGTGAATTATTTTCGTTCGGAAAAAATTTCTTTCGAGTTAATTGGATATTAAGATATCATTAAGAAGGCCTAGCCTTCGAGATTCGACTGAGAGTGAGAAATCGCGTGGGACAAGAATGAACGGGACGGAGGAGCACGTTCGGGGCGAGACGAGGAAAAGTCGAGGTAGTCGGGGCGAGAGGTAAAATGATAAATTAAACCGACCGCAGTAACGCTCGGCCGCAAAACAAGGCGGGTTAAGCTGCGGAATTATGAAAGTTCCAAGACTAATTGTGAAACTTTTCGCGATGTACAAAATTGCAGTGGATTCGCGCGCGATAGAAAGAGAGAGTGAGAGAGAGAGCGTAGGGTCAGTCCTCTCGTTACCGCTCGAGGCAAAGTGCCGCCGAGATAGGCGCCGACTTGACGAGATAAAGAGAGTCTTTTCTTACCGCGCCCGCGCACGCGAAAGACGAGAGAAAGGGACCCGACACTCTCTCGAGGTATAAAGGGGAGACGTAGTTTCGACTTCTTGAATTTTCCATTCCGTTTGGATTTTGCGCTAACGAAAAAAACTGAATCGCACGTTTGTCCAAAGTTACGGTCGGGTAAATTGCAATTTGCTATAATTCCGCCAAAGTTTATTATCCGCAAGTTGTGACGAAAAAAAAATACGCAACATCTAAATATACGGGAATTAAAGCAGAGATTTAAAACGTCGAGAACTTAAATGCCTAAAAAGTTACGGGCGCAAATATCCGTGGGTTGGAGAGAGAATCATAATCTAATGTGACAAGAGGGATCTAAAGTAAAATATTATTCTTACGTAAAGTGTCGCGTTATTATGAAAATACGTAACAAAAATGTCAAAGTGAGTAATGTTACAAAGTTACTTATCTCCCATTCATTACCTCGAGTAAATAATTTTCAGCTTACGCTTTGAGCGTCGAATCGATGCAGTCAACAGCATCACGCGAGCATAACTATCCTCCTGCTTTCCCGAGGGCATCAAGCCGGCGTCTTTTATTTACCCCGCATCACGGTGGATGGGAAGGGGGGGGGGAGGAGTGAGACGGATGACGGGGTGAAGGGAAGGAGGATAATGTAATTCTTGACAATCTCTTTCACAAGACGCGTCTCGTAAAAAGTCTTTTGCACGCGGTAATTTCGTTCGAGCTGTTTGCTCTCCAATACGTCGCTCTGGAGCAGACAAAAAAAAAGAAGACAAGGCGAAGCGTTCGACGAGCAGTCGAGGAATAGAAGTAGCGGCCCGTCGACGAACGTCACCGACGACGACGCTCCTTCTCTTCGTTCCCGTTGTCGTCGTCGTCGTAGTTTTACGGAAAAAATGTCTCGGGCCGAATAACATTGATCGCGTCAACGAAAAGTCGACGACCTTACGACCTTTGATTATTTAGTCCGAACGTTTCCCGCGGTGGTCTCCGAGGTAATTCGTCCGGGTAACTCGCGACATTATTCCCGGTGGAGAAAAACGGTCTTAAAGAATAAGTACGCAAGAATGTAACGTTGACAGCTGTAGAGAAGTTTATTTTGATACTTTTATTGTGGCGAATATACGAGTTTCAAGAGACAAAAATTTTTCTCAGATTAGCCACACACATACGTGTGTAGCTCGATTTTTTCTAAAAATAATTGAAAGAAATTTTCCATCACGCTCAAAGCATATAAAATACATAATTATAAAGATTATACAGTTACAATTTTTATAATTGTAAAATATTACTTATCAAATTATTCTCTTTTTATATGATAAAAAATAGAGATCTTAATTTCTTTTTATCAATAAACCCTTTCTTTTACGCTTCTCCAGATACTTGCTGTCCTCCGGGCGTTCTTGAATCGCTCGATTCAAGTTCGCCGCAAAGCTCGCATAATAATAATGTCCACCCTGTCTTGCTCCATGAAACGCTCGTTTTCCGGTGCGACGCTCACCAAGAGAGGGTTACGCGCGCGCGGCTTAGCTGTTCAAATCGGATTAATTATTTCCCAGTGTGGCCGGTTGTGCGGCCGAAGGCGCGGCCCTTTCTTATCGCCGGGTTTAACGCAAGCACGGAAGGGCACGCGCTGAAGGGAGCGGAGGCCGTTCTAACGTGTGTTTGCCTTCGAGTCTCCGTCGAGATCGATGGCGCCATGCCACGCCGATGCGACCATCCCTGGTAAGCGTTTCTCCATGTCGTCCCCCCGCGCGCGCGTGGCAATGCAAACATCGCGCGACGAAATTACACACCGCGCGCGACATCGTAAACACACGAACGACGGACGCGAAGACGACGAGACGTGACGAGGCGAAGCGAACGAGGGTGCGCCTAACGAGGCTCGTCGTCGCGTTTACCATAACCCGCTAAGGATAATACGGATTTTGATTGAGCAGGTTGTTTGCCCGCGTGTGTCCATTATTGATCAAAGACGGTAGGTCGTCTCTTAGGTGACCGGATGACCTAACGATGACTTCGATGCACGATCGAGAAAACGATTTGATAAAATTTATTCTCTATTCGGAGAGATCATTTTTATTCAGATGGAACACGTAAAATAATATATATATGTCTTAAAAATATTAGTCTTTACTGCTGACGATTTTATTGATTTTTTACGTACTCTTCTGTGTTTTTCCGACCGTCGAAGAAATTATTGTCTGATTACTTCGAAATTTATGGTAGCTAAATACTTTTGCATCGAAATATTAAAAAGCGGACTATTTCTCCGATCTTCGGAATGAGAACAATTTCGCGTGAATGCAATTGTCTCGCGCGCAATCTCGTTTCGATTTCCACCCGACGTACAATAAAGTGCAACAGGATGCATTAACGTGAACGGATCGGCTGACATGTCGGCTCGCTGACGCCGCGCGATATTAGTCAGCTACGCTCAATCGCAACAATGCCCTTTCCTCGTCCCTCCCTTTTAGGATCCACATCGATGAATGCCCAAATGGATGGTCGAATGGTCGTAAACGCGAATACGTCGATAACGGACATTACCATCACCATTGCTTCCCGTTATATTCGTAGTCATTGAAGAAGCCCTGAATTACGAAAGCGCGTAAACGTCCGGCGCGCATATCGAATGCATCTTCCGATGAAGCCAGAGTTCGCACCATTCTCCTTTGTCATGCCCCTCTTTCCTATCCGCCCTCCCCCTCTCCTGATCACCAATCTCGCAGTCACCCATCGAGCGACCGACACAAGCCTCTCTCCAAAGGATCTTCTTTGCTTGTCCCCCTCCGCGCCTTCTTCGTCCCCGAAGCGACCGAAGTCTTTAACTTTCCGCGACTAAATTTACCGGAAGTCGAAATATCCCGCCATTGTCACCGTCGCATGTCACGAACGGGATGAAAGAGCGTCTCGTCTAGCTCGAAATGTTTTGAATTGTCATATCCGCGATTGTTCGTAGCCGTAGATTCTTAACAGTGAGCGTCGAGTGTTCCCAACGGAGAATCCGCAATAGGATTCGTATTCCATTCAGGAATATTTCGACGATACGCGAGCTTGCAACGCGCGTGGAAACGAGAGAGAGAAGGGGCTTAAAAGTCTCCTATCGTAAGATATTCTGGAAACTGATTTAAAATTTGCTACGCCTCTTATCACGATCAGATTCTTTGCGGGATACATCGGAACTCTTGAAAAATTCAAATATAATCGTTCCCGAAAATACGTGCGATAGGTAGAAATGTTCTTTGTTGACCCCGTGCGACTTTAGCCACACCGGTGCGCCGTTTTGCAAAGCATTATCTTGCGGTAATCTAACTTTTCGGAATGAACAGCGACCGCGAGTTGCGACTGCGGCTGGCCTACGCTCCTTAAATCTTTACTCGACCATCTATGTATTTAAAGTAGGATAATACTTGGCGTTCTCGACTGTAAGCTTCTGCCGTCGTATCCCTACACCTGTGTCGCTACACTCGTAAAAGTTTCTTCCATCCAAATTTTATTGCGAATACAACTCGAATGCTTTCTTCGGTCGCTTTAGAAATAGTAATGAATTTTTATTCTGTTTACAACTCCAAACCTACGAGACATTTGAAAACATTTAAAAGCCGAATTTATAAAACAACGAATTGCAGAACTTGTACAATTGATAATTAAATGTGAATTATTTTCGTTCGGAAAAAATTTCTTTCGAGTTAATTGGATATTAAGATATCATTAAGAAGGCCTAGCCTTCGAGATTCGACTGAGAGTGAGAAATCGCGTGGGACAAGAATGAACGGGACGGAGGAGCACGTTCGGGGCGAGACGAGGAAAAGTCGAGGTAGTCGGGGCGAGAGGTAAAATGATAAATTAAACCGACCGCAGTAACGCTCGGCCGCAAAACAAGGCGGGTTAAGCTGCGGAATTATGAAAGTTCCAAGACTAATTGTGAAACTTTTCGCGATGTACAAAATTGCAGTGGATTCGCGCGCGATAGAAAGAGAGAGTGAGAGAGAGAGAGAGAGAACGTAGGGTCAGCCCTCTTGTTACCGCTCGAGGCAAAGTGCCGCCGAGATAGGCGCCGACTTGACGAGATAAAGAGAGTCTTTTCTTACCGCGCCCGCGCACGCGAAAGACGAGAGAAAGGGACCCGACACTCTCTCGAGGTATAAAGGGGAGACGTAGTTTCGACTTCTTGAATTTTCCATTCCGTTTGGATTTTGCGCTAACGAAAAAAACTGAATCGCACGTTTGTCCAAAGTTACGGTCGGGTAAATTGCAATTTGCTATAATTCCGCCAAAGTTTATTATCCGCAAGTTGTGACGAAAAAAAAATACGCAACATCTAAATATACGGGAATTAAAGCAGAGATTTAAAACGTCGAGAACTTAAATGCCTAAAAAGTTACGGGCGCAAATATCCGTGGGTTGGAGAGAGAATCATAATCTAATGTGACAAGAGGGATCTAAAGTAAAATATTATTCTTACGTAAAGTGTCGCGTTATTATGAAAATACGTAACAAAAATGTCAAAGTGAGTAATGTTACAAAGTTACTTATCTCCCATTCATTACCTCGAGTAAATAATTTTCAGCTTACGCTTTGAGCGTCGAATCGATGCAGTCAACAGCATCACGCGAGCATAACTATCCTCCTGCTTTCCCGAGGGCATCAAGCCGGCGTCTTTTATTTACCCCGCATCACGGTGGATGGGAAGGGGGGGGGGAGGAGTGAGACGGATGACGGGGTGAAGGGAAGGAGGATAATGTAATTCTTGACAATCTCTTTCACAAGACGCGTCTCGTAAAAAGTCTTTTGCACGCGGTAATTTCGTTCGAGCTGTTTGCTCTCCAATACGTCGCTCTGGAGCAGACAAAAAAAAAGAAGACAAGGCGAAGCGTTCGACGAGCAGTCGAGGAATAGAAGTAGCGGCCCGTCGACGAACGTCACCGACGACGACGCTCCTTCTCTTCGTTCCCGTTGTCGTCGTCGTCGTAGTTTTACGGAAAAAATGTCTCGGGCCGAATAACATTGATCGCGTCAACGAAAAGTCGACGACCTTACGACCTTTGATTATTTAGTCCGAACGTTTCCCGCGGTGGTCTCCGAGGTAATTCGTCCGGGTAACTCGCGACATTATTCCCGGTGGAGAAAAACGGTCTTAAAGAATAAGTACGCAAGAATGTAACGTTGACAGCTGTAGAGAAGTTTATTTTGATACTTTTATTGTGGCGAATATACGAGTTTCAAGAGACAAAAATTTTTCTCAGATTAGCCACACACATACGTGTGTAGCTCGATTTTTTCTAAAAATAATTGAAAGAAATTTTCCATCACGCTCAAAGCATATAAAATACATAATTATAAAGATTATACAGTTACAATTTTTATAATTGTAAAATATTACTTATCAAATTATTCTCTTTTTATATGATAAAAAATAGAGATCTTAATTTCTTTTTATCAATAAACCCTTTCTTTTACGCTTCTCCAGATACTTGCTGTCCTCCGGGCGTTCTTGAATCGCTCGATTCAAGTTCGCCGCAAAGCTCGCATAATAATAATGTCCACCCTGTCTTGCTCCATGAAACGCTCGTTTTCCGGTGCGACGCTCACCAAGAGAGGGTTACGCGCGCGCGGCTTAGCTGTTCAAATCGGATTAATTATTTCCCAGTGTGGCCGGTTGTGCGGCCGAAGGCGCGGCCCTTTCTTATCGCCGGGTTTAACGCAAGCACGGAAGGGCACGCGCTGAAGGGAGCGGAGGCCGTTCTAACGTGTGTTTGCCTTCGAGTCTCCGTCGAGATCGATGGCGCCATGCCACGCCGATGCGACCATCCCTGGTAAGCGTTTCTCCATGTCGTCCCCCCGCGCGCGCGTGGCAATGCAAACATCGCGCGACGAAATTACACACCGCGCGCGACATCGTAAACACACGAACGACGGACGCGAAGACGACGAGACGTGACGAGGCGAAGCGAACGAGGGTGCGCCTAACGAGGCTCGTCGTCGCGTTTACCATAACCCGCTAAGGATAATACGGATTTTGATTGAGCAGGTTGTTTGCCCGCGTGTGTCCATTATTGATCAAAGACGGTAGGTCGTCTCTTAGGTGACCGGATGACCTAACGATGACTTCGATGCACGATCGAGAAAACGATTTGATAAAATTTATTCTCTATTCGGAGAGATCATTTTTATTCAGATGGAACACGTAAAATAATATATATATGTCTTAAAAATATTAGTCTTTACTGCTGACGATTTTATTGATTTTTTACGTACTCTTCTGTGTTTTTCCGACCGTCGAAGAAATTATTGTCTGATTACTTCGAAATTTATGGTAGCTAAATACTTTTGCATCGAAATATTAAAAAGCGGACTATTTCTCCGATCTTCGGAATGAGAACAATTTCGCGTGAATGCAATTGTCTCGCGCGCAATCTCGTTTCGATTTCCACCCGACGTACAATAAAGTGCAACAGGATGCATTAACGTGGACGGATCGGCTGACATGTCGGCTCGCTGACGCCGCGCGATATTAGTCAGCTACGCTCAATCGCAACAATGCCCTTTCCTCGTCCCTCCCTTTTAGGATCCACATCGATGAATGCCCAAATGGATGGTCGAATGGTCGTAAACGCGAATACGTCGATAACGGACATTACCATCACCATTGCTTCCCGTTATATTCGTAGTCATTGAAGAAGCCCTGAATTACGAAAGCGCGTAAACGTCCGGCGCGCATATCGAATGCATCTTCCGACTCGGCGGATGCATTACGGATGCAAACGCTCGGCCGGCTCCGGTCGAGATCAAAGCGCGAAATACCGAAACTCAGCTCGGTGAAGCTAATGCACTTCGGCGCGGCGCAACGCGAAAGCCGGACGAAGAAAGGAAATAATGCAGATGCGGCAGAGGCAGAGACGGCCTCGCGCAAACTGTGGAAATTGAGTTTCCGATCGTGTCGAGAATTTTCCCGCGTCGTCGCGGCCTATTCCGGAAAATACGTGATAGTACAATAGAGGAGACAACGAAATTTTCTTGATTGTTTGTAGATTTTGCAGACGCGTGAAGATTTTAAATATTGATCGCATGCGCACACACATACACATATGCTTTGTTCTTTGTCATATAAATTTATCATTTTATCAGATTATTTCATAAAATTTGCTAATACGTCTTCAATTTTTTAATTACAGAATGTGCGGTTTTTATTGCAATTTTGATATTTAATATTATTAGTAGAAAAAAATCTCCACTTCTGTATTTTTGCAAAGTATCATTGCTATCGTTTAAATGATATATCCTATGTCTTCATTTTAGGGAAATTAATGAAATATAGATATTACGATATACTCACACATATGATACAAAACCAGATTCTTCGTGCTTCCATTGTATTTCTGGAATGCTCGATTAGTCGGCGCAAACACAGTCACGTGGCGATATGTGAGAGTCGTATTGGCCACTTGACTGGCTTCCAGGAGCTGATAAAACTGTAACAGAAAATCGCAATACGGTTTTAAAGCGAGTTTGATCTAGCCATCTCTTTGTTGATCGCGCCAGTATAATTAACGGACGCGCGATGCATACAAAAAAAGGAGGAAAAAAGAAATGCCACATTATATTCTATGCGACCCCACATGGCGCTCCCCGAACAAAATCAAACAATCGCTCGCGGCGCTCAAAAGAGGACCGGCTTACAGGAGGTCGTTAAATTAATCATCGTCCCCGTATAATAAAGCAGGAAACGAGGCCGGATCGATTCTGACGTCGGCTCGAACGCTTCTTCTTCGTCAAGAGAAAAAAAGGGAATCCCTCCATCTCCCTACGACGGGAACATGTCTCGAGTAATTCGCATCAGCGGGGATTAAAGTTCTCGCAGTTTGCATCTCGAATTCGGGCAAACACGGGTTCGACGCTACTACGCGCGAGTTAAAGCATTTAATCCGACGTGTCGGTTGAAATTTTCCGTGGACTTTCATCCGCTCGCGGCGGTGGCGGCGGCGGCACAAAGGAACCTCGTTAGCTATCAATGCTTAATTAGCCGGATATAAAGTCCGATCTACCGACGGGTATTACGAGTTCACCCTTCCTGTTGTAGAGCTTTTCTCCCTTTTCCGTCCACTGTCGCGTCGCTTGGGAGTTGGGGAAAAAACATACCACTGAAAGATATTAGACACTTTAAAACGTTGAATATTTTTCACTGCGCGATTTTAAACATTTCGTGTTACATTTTTTGATTTTTGCTTTTTAAACGTAGTTATTAATCGCTGCATAATTACTGCTTTTGTGATTTTATATTGTAATTATTATATTATTACAATTATTATTATATCGCAACGTTGTCGTAATAAGAGAGCATAAAATATTTTAATGAAATTTTTTTAATTCAACACTCGCGACATTTGTGCACGACATTTATGCATCCGAACGATTCTACGGACTCTGGAACGTACAAAAACGAATTCATTCGCATTAGACGCGGAAAGTATGTCGGCCAGTAGTATATATATGATAAAACCCGCGCCGCGCTGCTATGGTTCGCTTTGTCGATTTTATGACGCGTGTGGCATTCGAACAAGTTTTACCGCACAAAAGCGTCGCCGAGGCTTCCGATTCTCGTAAAACTCGGCACGACTATCGTAAAAACGCGATTATTTCGTCTCATTGCTTGAAACTCCGCTACGAGGGAGAACTATGTCGGCGCTCGGCTATAATAAACTGCTAAAGTTTCCGTACGCAGGAGGTGTACCTTGCCGGTGATTTTTCCGCCGCGACAATACTCGCTCGCTCTAACACACAGACAGTTGTTTGAGTCCTTCGACTTTGTCGAAGTTAATAGAGTACTTTTGCATTTTATATTTTCCCGTTTCAATGCGCGGTCATGTCCTACATCCAGCGTTAAATGTATTTTTTTTTTTTTTAGTGTCATCAAACTCGTCTACAACATTTTTATTTTCAGATTAAAAGTAATAAAATTACCGATTTTGCCTCGATTTTTTAATGTTAATTCCGCTCTACAAATCACAAACAACTTTTGGGAAGGCTTTGGAATTACGTTTCGATTGTAAAATCACGAGTTCACTAGTTCACGAGTTATTAAAGCTGTAAGTTTCGCGGACGACATTGTCGGAGGCGGGAAACTTTGTTACCGCGGCCATATATGCTAATTAGTACACGGCGGGATAATTGGCAGGGAGATTCGGGGAGCAAGGTCTATTAGTTGTATTGGTCGGTCGGTGGTGTCGGCAGGAAATTTCTGATTAATTAATGGAAGCTATATGTACGAGGATGCGGTTCATTCACGACGCTTCTATATTTCACGATAATCGATATCGCGTCTTCCCGTGCGCGATATAAATTTAGATCTTAAAATTGAAAACTCGATGAGACGCGACGCGATTCGGAATTATTTATGGAGAAATAACAGAAATATCTCATAATAAGGCAAACGAAATTTTTTTACGAAGGCGCGAAAAATACGGAAATCCTTTTTTTTTCATTCCTTGTACAACGGGGGCCCGTCGTTCAATTCTCGTTAAGGATAACGGCGACGCGGGCCCAATTTGTGAAAAATAATGGTGAAACATGGCTGCGACCTCCTTTATCTCCCTCGTCCCTTATCCTCGCGGCGCTCTCTTATCCCTTTCGCCTCCCTTTAACGAAGCTCTTGAGTAATGGAGACATGTCGTGACTCCCGGCAATTAATGCGAGTTGGTTCGTCGAGGCGAGCCCGAGAGAGTGACGGGATTGGTCGGGGATAATAGACAAAAGGAGAGAGAGAGAGAGAGAGAGAGAGAGACATGACAAAAACAGTTCCTCAGATAGAAAAAGATTTCCAGCTTGGTAATCGAGACGTCCTGTTTCGCATGTCGATTGTCTTGGTAGACACAAGAGTTTTATCAAGTATTGTATAATATCAGCCACTCGAGGGACCTCGAATCGCGAAAAACTCGAGGTTTTTAAAGTCACTTTAGATACACGGCATCTTAGAACCTGCCACAAGGAACTAAAAACCATTTGAAGGAGATTTGAACGGTTAAGACATCTTTTAAGTGTCTTTACAGAGACTTTTTGATATTTAGAGACTTTTTGATTTCTTAAATTAAATCAAAAGACTCGTGTCAAGATGAACAAACTATTTAAAAAATTTGCACGTTTAAAAATACGCTCACTCGACTTGCATCTATCAAATTTGTTGACAAAACTATCAGGATATAAAAGGGATGTTTACCGAGCGCGCCGAACGCATAGCAGTATATATATATATATATTATATTATGTGTTATTAATACATGCAAATATTTGCATTTGTAAATTTGCTATTTTTTACGATGAATAAAAATAGTCGCGATAGGTTAAACGAGGGAAAGACGATTCCGGATGTTTCCATGAAATATAATCGCGCTGAATCGGAAATGTTGAGAAACTATCGCGACTCGTCGCGGAAATTAGATTAAATTGTACGCTAAAATAGATTTTCTATTTTCTTTTTCTGGTATTATTTTATCGCGTTACATGCTTTCGAAATATCACGCGTTCTGAGGATAATTTTGCAGCGGTATTTGTCATCATCTCACGTGTCGTCTCACGTGCTTTCGAAATAAACGCTATATGCATTATTTTCCGTGTTCTACTTTTCAAAATTGTTTGCATTTAGTAGATTCAAGCATAATTATCGAGAATAATCTTCGTGCTCGTTCAAACATTTTTCAAAACTAGAGACGACTTGTGAAAATTCAGTTATTGGCGAAGATTTACGTCCTCGTGTTAAAATTACGGATACAATAAATTAATGCGAAATGAATCTTAATTTTATGTTCCATGTCTTAATTCATGTTCACGTTGCCCTCGAGGCATTTTATCTCACGACATACATCAGTCGTTGTGCTATACATCGGCTATATATATTCTTTTAAAACCGTGCTTATTATTTTCGTTACAGAGAAATAATTAACGTAAAGTTAAATATCCTGTTTGTATTTTCGTTGTTACATTGTGCATTTATCATAATGCACGTAGATATAATACAAAGAGAATAATGATTATTTCAACTCGAAATTTAATTATTTCAATTGATGAAATTAATGGCTTTTGTATTATTTCCGGGTGCTGTAATATTTTTACGAGACTCATTCTCGCAACGTGGCATCATTATTTACGCTTCGTCATTTTTTAAAGCCTCATTTCTCGTTTTGGAAATATCGCTTTCTCTAGTTTAAACGTCAAGTTCTAATTGCACACTGTATTGTATCTTTGTCGCAAAGCAGATATAACAGCCACATTTAATTTCAGTTATTATGTACATTAAAAAACAAGAAAAAAAGACGAAAAACGCGAGGACTTTTTGTTTTTACGAGTTCGCGAACTTGAATAGAAGATGAACTAGAACTAGAGATGGACTTGCGTCCACTGTAAAATGAAAGTAACGAAATTCAATTAAGATGAGTTTACGCATTAAAAAGTTCTCCTGCGGCGCTGGTTCATGTTGCGACTTGGAACTTTCCACGGTTGCACTAATAAAGCGACATTCGATTCGCGTGCTTCTATCTCTCCGTTTCGTTCGCAGAGGCTATCTTGGCGAGAGTATCCTAAAATATATAGGTACACATCGTTCGTTACTTTCGCGAGCAAAAATACAAATTGTTGTTTAAAAAATAATGATAAGTCGTTAATCAGATATACTTGATGAACGAGGACTGTACATCACCGTTTTAAATCCATTACATTATATATTAAGATGTATTGGACATCGGGGGACGCCCTTAAACTTTTCGCGTTTCTACGATCGCGTGGATTTGTTTTTGTTGTATATCACTTCTCTCCCTTGTTTTTATTCTCCTATACACCCCAACGATCGCACCCTCGACGGATACGGATATTTATGCGAATGGGTGAGCTTTCATTCAGGGTCGGGACGAGATGTACCTCGTCGTTTATGAGTCAACGATATCGTCACTCAGGCGAGAGCCTGAATTCGCTTTGCGAATTACATTCACGCGTCAAAGAGCTGCGATTAATCTGCATATTATTATGCCAGCTCATCCGTACGAGCGCGCTTTAGTGCTTTATATGAGTTCACCGAGTTAGAACACTTGGAATATATTCTCGTAGAAGTCGGTATAATCTAGGCGACATAAAAGTAGATCAAAATTTTGCGGAATCTCC
Organism: Formica exsecta; assembly: GCF_003651465.1. Classification (NCBI taxonomy): domain Eukaryota; kingdom Metazoa; phylum Arthropoda; class Insecta; order Hymenoptera; family Formicidae; genus Formica; species Formica exsecta. The sequence continues at coordinate 1,147,939 of NW_021849477.1, forward strand.
TAAGCATACATTTCTGCGAAATTCTTTTATATTCTACAATATTTTAATTTTTGATATATATGATATATATGTATTATAAAATTTCTTACGGGATTAAAGAGCGAAATGTTTAGATTTCATCCTCGCATTCCCTCAAGAGTTTCGATAGCGCACAAAGCAGTGATTTATTGATAATGATGACGCGTGTTCGTTCAATTCTACATTTATTTATTATGCGACGAAGTGATTCATCCATGCGAATAGATTTGATCGGATGCACACGATCACATGCAAATTAATATGTCGCGCGACATTTTCTCCCCTTTAAAATATTCAATCTAAAACTATTCAACATGCTCAACAGACTCAATAACGAAGCAGACTTGTGTCAATATACGTTATTTTGGGGGGATCACACTCGCTAACATCACTTCGATGCATTGACAGGGAACAGCAATATCATCTCGACGTAGTAGTCGAGAGATCGTCGTCTCGATGTGGCGGCAATCAAGAATAACGTCGCAAAGCCAAGAACAACACCTTAGCAGCCATGTTGCAGTTTCTCTTTGATATAACTGGTGCCATTACTACGTGCAAATTACTTCTCGATTCGATTCGATATCAGAACTATAAAGCGTTCCTGGCTTGCGCCTGATAACGTCTTTGTTGCTATGCATTATACACGTGTGTGCACATGTTTATTTACGTTCCCAGATATATCGGGTGTCTCGGATTATCGCTATTATTACACCGGTTACATGTTCTTTGATTAATTTCAAGATCTCCCCGTTAAAATAGTTATAAGGACGATTATATAAAATTCAAGACTCTCGAAGAATAAAATCCCTGACTGTAATTTCGTCTAATCTAGATTATTAGATCGCGATTCATTTATAAGATATCCGAGATTAAAAGTTAAAAGGTCATGAAAGAGAAAGCTGAGACTAAATCGATGGCAGAAACCGTAGACGAAAACGACGTCGTTGGTTTCGGAACGCCCTATATATAATGCACGTTGCATTCTGCATATCGAAAGCGCTGCATAGATGCATTATGGGCTGCGCATTATGCAGCATGATCCGTTGAGGCAATTCCATTGTAAATTGACCGCGTGCGCATTGATAGGAGAAACGCGCGTTGAGAAGAAGGGTGCTGGAGAAACGGCGAAAAGGATACCGTGAGGATCAGGGGGGAAGGTCGTCGCTTGCGTCAGAAAAGCGTGAGTCGGTAAAAGCCTTTATATTGAATACGTGGGTCACATCTCAATATCTCGATGCACTTACTCGTGCCACCGATATTTCGCCTCCGGGGGTTGTCTGAGAGAGCGTGACGCGTGCTCTGTCAGCGTTGACGATAAGTGACGTTTAAAGATTCGGGCACCCGGCTCTTAAGATTATGGATAATAAAATTATTGAACGCACAATTTAATCAATCGTTTAGAGCCGCAAATTGTTCCGCGAGTTTATTTGTTTTCTTACATTTTGTAATTAATAGCAGCCAATTATAAATTGGAGGTAATAACGCGTCATGAAATGTTTGAATATTTGCTCTGTTTAGAATATCGTTCCGCTCAGCGGAGCTTTAAATACGGTATTAATTGGAGATATATACGTTCGAACGGAGCGAGCAATTTCGGCCGATTAAATTATTTTGGATTCGCGGAAATTTCCGGTAATATATAGCGGACTATCTGTCACACATTGTGCAGTCACCATATACGTAAAAGAATTTATGGATCTATGGTTTGCGATAGCGCGAACGGCCGTTACGTTAAAATATTAAACGCCATCTATTAAACTTTCATGGTTCGCATGATTCTGCGATCGTCGTGTACTTTATCGGTCGTAATTTCTCGCGAACGGCCGGGAAATTTACTTCAACGTACCACGTGACTCATCGCCGTGGCATCGTCGTCCCCTTATAAACAACGAGAAGAAATGAATTTCGGGCAACGAGAGTACGAGGGTGAGATCTCCGGACTGGCGCCATCGGAACGACCCCTTAAATCCGACCCCATCGTGGGGATCACGATTTCCTTGGATGTTCGTGATCGCCATACGTTGCAATGCCGGATCGTTCGCGTTATCGATACTCGTCGCTTATCTTGTCAATCTTTGTCGCTTGACTTATAATATCTCTCGCCTCGGTTGCTAAAAATGAGAAAACATCCGAGTAACGAATCGTAGCGGCATGAGAAAATAGAGAGAAAAAAAAGGAAAAATTAATTCGATAGAAACATCAAGCGTTTAATGGAAGAAAGAATAATCCCAAAAAATTGCAGTCGCTCGCGGCAATCGATTGGGAACATAAAAAAAAAATGGGCTTCATCTCTCGATTCATAAATATTTCATGCTCCGATGATGAACATTCATCACGGGCCAACCCCCGCTGTTAATGTTATTTATGTTACATGCCGGAACGGATGGCGCGCTGGTTACTTAGCGATATGAAAATTCTCGAATTACCATCGTCGTCGAGTCATCCGAGCTCGCCCGTCTCTTGCGACTCGCCGTCTTTGACGATCGATCATCCGTCCCCCGCATTCGCGAGACGTCTTTCGAGGATCATGGAATTGATGCACGACGATGTAAGATGTCCGTCTATTCATTTTCTCATGACTCGATAATCGGATTTTCTCGAATAAACGTTTAATATTTCTTTAAGCAGCTAACAATACATGACTTTGAATATATTGTAAATTCAAACTGATTTTATTGACGTAACGATTAGATACTATAAGATTCTAACGTTCCACAGTGTATATACGACAGTTTAAAATATGAAAAATGTCAATTAAAAAATTAAAAACTAAATTCTCTAAGAAAATTAATTTTTCCATTCGATCGCGCGACAATAAATTGCCGAAAAATTTATACATTGTCGTATAACACAATAATTGGCTATATATATTATACGACACTATATCCTGTATAGAATCATTGAATGGAGACGGCCTCTAGAGGATTTCATCGGATTCGCGATCCATATCCTTAAGGGGTTAATCCGGCAACGTGGTAATTAATGATACGGCCGCATCGGAACGGAAACGCGCGTACGCATCTCGCTGAATAATTAAACGCGCGTCCCGCGACGACGCGCGGTATCGCGGCAAACTAAAAACAAGGATGTGGTTGTTAATCGAGCCGGACATTACCCAGTTGTGCGTTATCGTCGTGCGTTCCCCGCCGCACGCGTTCGCACGCCGCGGTCCCAGAACTCATTAACAATTAGAATCCGCAGTGATTATGCTCGCGCTAATTGGTAATCAATATTCAGTATAACCATTAAAGGCCGGCCAGTCGGTTAATAGTAAGCGATACGACGGAAGGAGGGGACCGGAATCGGGAAGTAACAATGCCACATCCGGTGGCCGGAACACTACGTAACTTGGCGAGGATTCTATTGGCAAGTTTTCGTGCGGCTTCAGTTTAATTTATCGATACGAACGAGTTACACTCGTTGAGAGAATATCTCCATTTCGTAGAATGCATCATGTTTATGTATGCAGATGCAATATATGCTAGAATTAAAGCCGCGTAGGAATTTTTTGATCCTGGATCGTCAGTATTTTATGACATGAAGGATTTATGAGTTTAATTACGAATTAAAACATTCGTTCGTCGCCCTCACGTCGCTCCTCGTGCGATCTTCTTCCCGGTAACTTTGATTGAGTGAGTTTACTACAAAGTTGGTCTATAACTCGCCTACTTTTTGGACGTTTACGGAGGAAGCAGAAGAGGGATGCGAGAGAAAGAGAGAGAAGAAAGGAAGGAGAGAAGAGGCAGGATATCATCTACTTCGCCTCGTCTCGCGGTCAGGCCTCGATCAATTAAAACTTCACCGAGTTTGATTTATCGAACGACTTTGATTGCGGCTCCGTTAAAAGAGGGTATACGCGCGCCACCAGCAATTCCTTCTTCCGAACTTCTCCAAGAACTCTGAAAGTTCTGAAAATGATCTAGTTGCTGTCTTTCAATTCGCTCAATTATATCACGTGTTACTTTTCATTATTATCGAACGCAGAAATATGTGTAGGTGTAATAATATTAAGTAAAGATGTATGATAAATATACATTAGAACATTCAAGTTTTGATTTTGAAAACTTCTAGTATCTAAAATAGTTTCTACTCGTTGTTTTTCGCATCTTCTCGGATCGCTGACAGACGTCGAATCAACGAGGAGCTCTGAATTCCATCCGAATCTCCGGCAAACTAATTTCGTTCAAAGTAGGTGGTAATTTCACAGTAGCAGCAGCTACGGCACCGCCACACATCCGATTTACTCTGGTCGAGCGAACGTTATCCGGGCGCGCGATCTGCTATTCCCGCGACGAACTTCGCTCCTCGTTTATCTTCATTATCGTCGTATCTGTCCTCGGTTACGGCAACGCGAGCAGAACGTGAGAATCTCGCGTCCGCTAAACGCGCGCCTCCGTTCAGCCGGTGCACGCGTATATAAACATATGAATATTTATGAAACGTTTATCAGAGAGAGCCGCGGACAGGTTATCGATTCCGTTTTTCCGGAACACGTTTCGGTTCGATTTCGATACCCGATCCTGGACCGATACCACCATCAATGTCGGAGGTTTCGCGCCCCGCCGTTTCGTACAACGTTTTTCCATTTATCTGCGACGCCGGTGTTTACTATAGCACGACATACGCACCGGAGCTTTATTTTTCCGCTATTTCTTCTTTGACCGGCGATGAGGCGCGTATAAACGAACTGCCCTCTTCCTCATCCGCCGCGAGTTTGCCCCGCTTTTGTTTTTCACCCGCTATTTTTTCCTTTCTCTTTGTCTCCCTCGCTTCTGTTGCGCTCTCCGCTTCGCTTTCACTTGTCGAGTTTGTTCTCGATACTCTTTCATTGAAAAACGCAATGAATATTTTTTTTTTTTTTTTTTAGATTAAATTAAAATAAAAAAAGATTTTTTTACATTTATAAAAATCAAATATTTGAAGGCAAGAAAATTTACTAATAAGTTTAATGTGTAAAACTAAGTTATTTTATTCGAAAACTCAGTTTCAAACATAAAATAGCTATTCGTAGAGTACATTCTAGAGTCTGTCACTTGGAGAATGTGAAAGACATTTTAAAAAAATTCTATTTTCTCGATATTTGTTGCAGTAAAAATATTGTTTCCGTTTTCCATACGATTCTCTAAAAGAAGATTGAAAGACCCGTGGTGTTTCAATTTACGCCGCGTGCCATTTTGCGTTTGATAGTCGTGATCGACGGTTGGGGTGGTAAAAAGTGCGCGGCACTTCGAATTTTCGGCATATTTACGACGGAATTGATTTAGGGAGTCCCTGTTTCGAGCGTGCGAGCGTGGCGCGGTCCATTTAAAAGCCGAGCAAATAAACGGAGAAGTTCGTGTACGTAACGACGCCACGAATCCACGCGAACGGTGGGGAAACACGCCATGGTTTGAAACCTCTCAACAAGATGAAATTTGATTTACTTCGAAGCCGACAGGAAGGAATCCTTAAGAGCGGTAAACAAGGGACTGAAGCCTGTATGCAAGCTTTGCAATACGAACGATGTTAATCCCATTATCTTCAATGTTTTTGCTTTAAACAATATATATATATATAATTGAAGATGCAAAAATCTTTAAGTGTGATATATATTTGAGATACCTAAACGCGAGAATTTAATCGTCAAAAAAATCGATAAATTTCTACAATTTTATACAGCTATCATTTAAGTGAGAAGAATCGAATTATTTGAGAGAATTCTTCTCTCTGACAATAACTATTTTAATTCTGTCTGTTATACAGAAACATGTACAGGTAACAGCGCGTTGAGAGGACAAGGGGATAACAAAATAAACTGTTAACGATAAAGCGACGCGCAGAATACACGATTTGGCGGTATGTAATTAAACAAAAGCACCGCTTCAAAAGGCACCCACCAGGGAGACGATTAGGATTTCAATATGACCGCATTTTGCGCAATTCGAGATGCGTCTGCAAAAAGCGCATTTGCAATCCAAAGAGAGCGACGGTACGGATTCACAGGCGAAATAATTCCGTAAATTGGTACAAAATAATTAGATTAAACGATATTCTCGCGATCCATTAGCTAATTAAATCGCAAAATTACGTTTATGGTAATTAACAATCGCATAATACAATAGCGCACGGTCGTTTGTCCGCTCGACAGGATATACGCATGGTGATAAGGATAACGGTATCGTCATCGATTGCGGAATAATAAACAATTAGCGCGACTTGCGTCGCTGATTAATTCCTCTCATCCGTTCCGATTTTAGATGCGCGTCACCGCTTCGATTTATAATCGAGTTTTCTACGGAATGAAAATCTTTCCGCTGCCCCGACAATCCTCTCGCGTTTAGACTTTAACGGCGAGAGGGTAAGGGACCTTTGGCTGAAAGGTTTCGCTTTACCCTTTTCAGGTGCGTCGTTGCGCAACACTTGAGAGACTCTTGTAACAATGCTTTTGCCCTTCTTCCTCTGGAAAATCCTTTTCGTCCGGTCGACACGCACGGACTATTTCCTGCTCGAAAGATGATGCTCTTCGGCTGATTTGATAATTCTGTGACAAGAGCAGCGCAATGCGACGCGTATAAAAATAATTTGTTTGTTTATTTGATGGAACAATTATCCATCCGAAAAAAAAGCGACACGATTATGGATTAGCAAAAGTAATGGAAAAAAATGTGGAATTAAAATTTTTTTCACGATTTTAAATATATGATAAACATTTATAAAGGGAAAAATGATTATTGGATGCAATCTCGAATAGTGGTTTCCAACTTCCGATCTTCCTGTATTTGAAAGTCGGTAGGAACAAAGAAATGATATTATTTTTCTTTGCTCTACCTGCCGATTTCCTCGAGTAGTAGTAGTATATCGAGGGTGTTCGCGAACATTCTTTGCAAAGGAGAATGGCAGCAAAGGAGGCTGCTATTTCTCTTGCAGCAAAGTGTTTGGCTATTACAATGTGACGCTTGTCATCAAAACACTTCAAAGAGCCTGCTGTCTTGATATCGGTCGGTCGCGATAAAGTAAAATCCGAACGAGAGTCCCTTCCAGCCAAGTTTCGGGAATGGCGAGGGAAATTGATCGTCGGCAACGTAGCGTATTACGAAATATACGTCCTATCTTGTTCGCGTGCATGAGAGTGCGGCACATCGGAACGAACCAAGTATACTTTTGGTCGATTCGTTCCGCGTCTGCTTTGTACGCGAGCTATCGGCAACGAGGCGTATCGGAGTGGCTGTTTGTAGCGTCAAAACGTCGGACGAAATCGACGTTCGGGATGTTTTTGGACGTCGAGCTGGATCTACAACACTACAACGACGGCTTCGCACGGATGGTAGTCGCTGGAAAACAGCGTCTTCAAGTCCGACACGGTTCCGAATTCTCGATAGAACGATCTAAAACTTTACACACGATGACTCTCGCAGCTTTTCACAGATCGACGTTAATGTCGAAGTAATGACGAACTTTTGTGTAAAAGTCTTGAAACTGATAAGCTCAATTTAAACTTTCCATCAGACGCGGATATAAAATGATAGAATGTTTAATGCAGGGTTTTTTAATAAATATACTAATTTAAGCAATAAAAACTGTATGATACATATATAATTGATGAATAAATAATAAATTTAAAAATTCGTCAATGTTAAAAAAAAAAACTAGAATAAAATCGCTTTCGAAATAAATATTTCAAAGATTTTTCTTTCATATGTATGCAATTCGATTACTTTGTAATCATATACTTTGATCTTTGAAGTATAATATTTCTGCGCGGGACTTTGCATTTACTATAATATTTAATTAATGGACGTTTCAGTCATCCATCTACATATCATAACTTCATCCCCGGAATCACCCGGCCCTTCGCGCATTGCGTGACAGACGGCTATCTAGCCCAGGGGTTGTCGGACAGTAACCGTGAAGTCCTAAAATCATTAACGAGTTTGCGCGTACCCTATTCCGCTCCAAGAATAAATCTGTTGATTTCTAGACGGGATTAGGGTCGGACAGTAAACAAATATAGCACTTATCGATAATTCGTAAAAATCTACGGACCCCTTCTAGGTCGTCATTAAACACCACAGGGGTTTGGCGACTGGTTTGAGTATCCCTTATACCCGGCGGCGATTAAACGACAACTGTCGGGAGCAGAATCCTCGGCTTCGTCGAACCGCATCTGCGCGCCCTTCGCATTTCTCGATCAACCTCGTTCGATAAAACTGTCCTCCCTTTTTACGCCTTGCTGATCGTCGAAAAGGAAAGTCGACACGATAGATTATGATCCGATAACTGCGGAAAAACAGCTTCCGGCAACGGCTGACTCCTCGTTTTAACGTCAGATTCAGTGACTTGAGGCTATTTTACCGATTATACTTACGAAGGGCTAAAAGATAGAAGATAAGAAAATCGTCAACGAAATTTCGAAAAGTAATAAAATTATAGTGGAAAGAACGCGAGTACAAACTTATGATAATCCGATAATATGCATAGTATCGATTTTCCTCAGTAAATACTTTTTCTTAATATTTAAGTTGCTGATCCAAAGATTAATTAAAACCGAAGTTGCAAGGAAATTTCAACTTTCTGAATATTCGAAATTTCATATTTTAAATAATAAAAGTCAAAATAAAAGTCACTGTGTGCAAATATTCAACATCAAAGAATTCTCATTTTTAAAAAATTGAGTTCTATTTGCATCTTAATAACACATATCGAACGTAAATCAAATCAAACTTTTCACATTTTTTACGTTATCCTGAAAATAAATTGCTTCAAAAAAAATTACAACTCGGCGCGCAATATTTCACATTCGCTACTCATATTCAATATACATACATATATTTTACTTTATATATTTTTCTCTTTGTTATATAGTACTTAATATTATATGAACTAATTCGTATATAATATTGCAAAATATGGGAAATTTTACAAAAATATATGCTATGAGAGAGATGAACATCCAAAGATATGTATGCATCCATCCGAAATTTAACTTGATCCGCGTCATGTAATCATATGCGAAACAGCAGGAGAAAATCATCGCGTTACGCGTCTGCAAGAAAAATTCTCTCTCTCGGAAAAAATTTATAAAATATGTATTACGCGCTTACGAGATGAAAGAAAGAGACAGGGAGAAAAAAGGAGAGAAAAAAAATTTCCTATACACCGCGTTTCAGTCGACATTCATTTGGCCGCGTAACGACGCTTTGTCGCACGAAGCGGAATGCCCCTTGGTAAGGTACTCTGCCGGCGCGTGTTCTCTTTTCGGAAGCCGGTGGCAATTGCCGGCAGCAGGCGCCGGATTTCAAAGGCGAAAAAGCTTGCGCGCGCGAGTACCAACCCTTTTCCGAGCGTGTGTCTCCCAGCTACGCAAAAACAAACGACGAGACGACGACTGCGCCCGTTGCATCGCCATCGGTCCTCCTTTGAAACGCGATATAAAACACGAACTACTTCCCCGTTCCCTTTGCTCGAATCCATATATTTAACTGGCACGGCGGACTCGCCGTGGAATGAAAAAAAAAAAAAAAGAAAAAGTCACGAGGGTAGACTTTGCAATCCTGTTCTTGGACGCGGAGTAGCAGCAAGCAGCGTATCTCTAGCGTGTGTGTCCTTTCATAATTTTTCTCGGCGCGTGAATCTTCCATGCGTCGGCCGACTCTGTGAATTTTCGGTAGTACGCGGAAGAATAAAGAGAGAAAAAAAGGGAGAAAGATTTAAAGGAGTCTGTAAAATTAGCGAATAACCTCGCCAATATGCAGATTCTAAAAAAGAAAAAAAGAATAGAAAATTCTATTCAAGTAATAGTACAAGTTACTTGAGAAGAGAAAAAACAATTGTATATTTTAATTATAAATTGTAATATTTTGATTGCAGGATTACACGCGCAAGGGGAATGATGTAAAATAACTAGTGAATATGGAGAGAAATATTTTATGGGATAAATGAGTAGTAGAGAGAGAGAGAGAGAGAGAGAGAGAGTTCACAACGTATGTTTACACACGCGCACAGCTATATTTTCTAATGGCGGAGGGTATTAATGAAACGTGTCTATTAATTAGTAGCTAAGTGTTATGCGGCATAGCCATTAGTGATAATCACGTTAACTAAAATCGGGGAATCAGGGACCGAGGCGCCGATAGTGTTTAACGTGCGCGGCCGGGATAAATTATCGGACGTCTCTGGTAATTATCAGATAAATATTACACAGGATGTATCCATTAGCGACGATCGCGCGCGCTCGCCAGTTAGATATACCTACATTTCATAAACCCGGTTCATGCGGTCTGTGCGTCGATAACGCTATAAATAAACGGAAATCCGAAGCGAATTGCCGAATATCGTATAGAGCGTTTACATATGTATCGCACCATCGCGATCGTACGTGCTTTCATGCATTACGTTACCGTTACATCGCGCGCGGAAATCCGCGGTCACGCGAAATCTGTTTTGCGTTGCCGTCCTTCTTGCAGATTGCCGCGTGCGCGCTACTACAGTTACCCCAATTACGGTTCTCCGCGATGCTCGTTACGGATCGCCTGCCCCGCTTGTTTCCGCTGATAGATCCCTGCTGTATTTTCCACGTGATTTTGCCGCGTGCAGCAGCCACATCACGAACCAATCGCAACAGTACCGTCTGTGTCCGAGCTCTACTTTTCACCGGCACTTTGGTGAGAGAGAGAATTCGCGGCAAATTCGACTCGCGAACCTTGTTTAGGAGTCGCATGCGGTGCAATCTGAAAATGCGGCCTGCACGATATCCCGCAATTCTCATCTCGCCGGCTTTACAACGCAATAAGATGATTACGCGATCGACACATTCGAACATTGGCCCTTTCATCGTATTCTCTGTGTCCCTTCGCAGATTTCATTCTACGCGAGAACAAGACAGCGTGGATGGCGCTGACATGAGCGGGGATGGTGGCGAAAGGACAGGAGACACGGAAACGTAATAAAGCCGATATAGTCCAAGGACGACGAGGACAGATTGAGAAGTAACTGGACGACCGAAAGGAATCGAACGACACATGGAGAGAGGATGAAAGGGAGCGAACGGACGGAAAGAGAAATGGACAAGGGAGTGGACGACAGCGCGGGCGCGGAGGCGGCAAATTGAAGCTCGGGTAAGTGGAAAGCCAATTTGAAGTTTCTTGTTGTTGGAAATAAGATCATGGAAAATTATTGGGTGTCGTAACGGTCCGCGCGGCACGTTCCCATCTCACGCGGACGCGGACGGGATAGAATCTTTCGCAACGGGAAAATTGGAAACCGCTTTGTCGGCGTATTATGGGAATCCGCCGGATGCAGCCGGTGAGATTTCCAGCGCCGATGTGTCAATAACACGACGCGCGATACGTTCGATTTTCCACAAGTCGACGAGGCGGAAAGTCCATAACGGATCATCGCGAATTCGAGAGATAATTTATGCGCGCAATCGTAAATGCGGATGTACCATATCGAAAGTAGATTATCTTATTTTGTATACAATAGGAAACATTCGGGGGAGAATGTACGGGGGATAATCGACGATATTTTTTCGAGCACCGTGTAACATATTATGGAATCTGACCGCGCAAAACGCAACGCGATTCGGCTGTCCGCACGTTTTTAATTAAAACGCCAAGCTTAATGAAGAATTTCGATAGATGCATGCGAACGATTATATTCCGTCCATTTTCCGTGTCCGCGGACAAATGATCGGCGAGCGCATTTACACATCGCGGGCCGGATATGCGTTTTGCAATCGTCGTGTGCCGTGCCGTTTAATTTATTTCTCCCCCGCCCTCGCATACTCAACTCTCTTCCCCCCTTCCCCCGCCGTTAGTGCGCCGCGACGAAATTAAATTTAGGCGTTTGTTTATACGCGCACGGCGTACTGTGTGCGCGACGAGATTATCGGCTAGCAACGTTGTCCTATCGGAAATGTCCGACCGCGAAAATGAAAGCGGACGTGTCGCGCTTTCAGACATTTCGCAAATTTGCGGCCGCGCACGCATCCAATTAAATTAATAAATTTTATTCGGCCGCGCACGATTATCCCTTTCGTGTAGCGCTTCCGAAAATAATAATCGGGGAGAATTTCGGAACAGTTTCGGAAAGGGTCCTCCGTTTTCTTCCCTCTTTAAACTAACGTCGCGGTCTTCTTCGACGATCAATTTGCCACTACGACGACATTAATAATGTCAACATCTCGATTCACACTCTCAAAGAATAATATTGTTTCGCAATTACTTTCCGCTCCGTAATGTTGGACGGAAAATAACTGAATTGTGCAGTTGGTTTCTAAGTGTTTGTACACGAGGGGCAATAAATTTCTGTTCTCCCAACCATTCGCGAGAAGCAAAGAAATGCGAGGGGGCAAAAATACGCTTAAAATTTTAGTTATTCTCGCGATAGACAAATCGATGTCACGATGCAAGTGTTATTACAATATTCGTATGTATTATTCAAAATCCACGAACTTGTGTTTTGCTTTGGTACATATCTGTCGCACTATATAACGTTGTAGAGAGATCTCGAAGGAGTTACAACATCTTCCTAGAATTCAACGAGAGGTGCCCTCTTAATCGTTCCAAAGACAAGAAGGCACTCGACGACGATCCATCGACGATCGTACATCGAATTAGGTCATATCTTATATGCGAGCGCTCTCGTGTTTGTGCTTCGGTACAAACACGAGCGCAAAAGCACACAACGTGTGTATACACGCCACGTGGAAAGTCCTACGTTCGGTCCTACGTTCGTTACCGACCCGGACGCCATAGTTGAACTTAACTTCGCTCACGGGATGTTTGCCGGTTAATTCTCCGAGTCGTATTACATGTACAATGCAGCTAGCATGGAAAACGGGGGGCTTGGATCCCTATATATACTTTGTTCTTCGTCGTATACCGGGTCGATCTTGTCCTTTTCAACGTTGTACTATAATATTCATAGCACGAAACATTACATACACAAAGGTAAAACTAAATAGAATTTTCCACAGATTCATTAGACTCATAATAACTTTGACAACTTTATATATGTCGCAATTATCACAGTGAGCTCTCGGATCGCATGACGAGTTTTTAGTTAACGTAGTCGCCGTAGTATCGTAGAATGGCTTCTGTGTAGACTGCCGGGGGGGCCATAATAGACTGTAATTGCCCCTAATGAAATATAATCATTGTTTCTACGCTGCTACCAGCATTCTGTATTAAAGCGATCCCGAAACTTTGTTTTTGAGTTATTTATGAGATTAACGTATAATGAAATATAGTCTCGTTTATGGCAAATATGCCCGTCGGCGTTAAGGGATATATACAGCGGAAGTTTATATTCGTATAAATTCCAGCGTCAACCGAATTAATTACTATTTCGAATCGAAAGTATCGCGAGCGTGCAAAATCGCGCGCGCATCACGCGATAGATAACGGATCGATACGTGAGAATTTATCAGTTTCCCATCTTTTTTTCTTTTTTTTTTTTTTTTTTTTTTTTTCTTCTTCTTCTTCTTCTTCTTCTTCTTCTTCTTATCAGTGACAGTCGACAGCGCGTCGTGGCCGATGTGAACT
>NW_021849477.1:1161554-1195300 GCF_003651465.1 Formica exsecta
TTGCGAGTAGATGAAGAATATAGATCAAAGGCTTTTTTTTTTTTTTTTTTTTTTGTTTTGTTCGTTCGATTCCACACACGAACGGCGGGCTCTCATCGGGGAAAACGCTTGACAAATTTATCTGCCACTACTGCCGCTCTAAAGGACAGCCGTACGTGTACCACGTACAGCACCTATCGATCCTGTCGAGTATGCGAGGACACGTTTCTGCTTTCGGGTATAGTATCAAACGGAAGTAACACGTTCGCGTAATCGCGAACTGTGAATGGCCCGGATTCGAAAAATCGATCCGCATAAAAATGTTAATCCACGGGAGAGAATAAAATACGGATAAAATAAAGTAGTCGAAAAAAAATTAAAATCTTATTCTGAATTTTTTCGTCGCCATCGTCTGACATATCGCCGGATATATCTCAAGTCCGTGGCGGATAAGACCGAGAATATAAAATCAGTTTAATCCCCGAATTATGCGATTCTTAATCAAATCCCATCTTTCCGTCTTTTCTACGAGCGCGTACGATTAATCTCCTCGAATCTCTCGGTTCGTATCTGTTTAATTATCCTTCACATCACCGTCTACGTAATTATTTCCAGCAAGGATTCGTGTTTATTTAATTATCGATGCACGTCTTGCTGCTCGGCTCGATTTTCAACGATGCCCATCGTGTCACTTGTCGGCAAAAACGACGCAAATCTTAATCCGAGTCTGATAATCGTTCATTCGCGCCTGGGGTTTATCGAATAAATCTTGTACAAATTGTAACGTAGTTCTATCAATTTTCGCTTCTTTCGTTATCGAGAGAGAGAGAAAAAGAGAAAGAGGTGCGCAATCGAAGACCGAAAAGACACACGACTGGAGGCTGCGAATCTGTTGTTATTCACAACAAGTGCGAGTTTGCAAATCTCGGGAGGATAATCTCCGGCTCTATAAGTTTTTCGCGAGAAATCGAGAAACACTGGATCGTGATTTCGCAATTAATATGACCGGAATGTAAACGCAAGTGAGGAATTTCACTCGCTCGAGTGTCCTTTGATCATTCGGTAACTACGGTTAACTCGGAATAATGAAACCGGCGCTTTACGCTCACTTCGGTTCGCCTTAATTAGTGCCGTAATTAAATGGAAGTTTAAGCAGCGAATGGAGTTCACTCCGGAGTGGAAATCTTCGACGTACTCGACCCCGGATCCTCTTCCAGTTACTTCTTACATGCGCGACTTCATTTACCGTTTCGTATATTAGATGCTGTCACATAGTTCTACATATATTATGCATATATACTGATTGCAACTTTGTTTACATAATTATGTAGGCTTTTGCGGAAAAATTTCAGACTAAATTCTTTTCTGAATATTTTACTGTTTACCTGAAATCTCACGTACTGATTCTATCAATTTTGATACTGCTTCCTTGCAAAAATCGTTAAAAAAATTGCTTAAGATTTATTCTGTCAAGTTATAAGATTCTAATATCTGAGATAATCGCTTGTGAGGCTGGTGCAAAGTTTAGAATGAGATCGCAATGTTAATTCGAGAGATCTCGAAAGTCAGGAGTTTAGTCCCGTAGAATAAATTTTCGTCGATTCCTTCCGCGACGTGTCCTACCTTACATCGAGCTAAAATGTAGATGAGATCCTAAATATGTATATCACGCATAGATAAATATGAAGAATATCTGCGGGCATATATAGAGATATGTATTTCGTACGAGTCTGTGCGTAGCTTTTGTTATTCTCTCGTTCTCTCGCTCGTAAAGTCAATATTATACGTCAATATTACGCGTGTAATGTTGATCGCCTGCATATTCCTCGCGTTGAAACGCGGTAACAAATGTTTCCCCTCGCGTTGTGCTCACGTTCTCAATTTTGTCCACGGTCAAACTTCTCCTCAGATCAAACAGATCGCGCGGGCAACCCGAGGACAACGTGTTGGCTGGCACGATGGCCAACTGGACGGTGTCGTGCGCGAATGGAAGTAGCTCGTTAATGGCGAAAGTTCCGACGAGCGGATCGATCGTCCGAGAAAAACAACCATACTACTCCTCCCCCCGCCCGTATTCCTGGCAGAAGAACGTGACGTGAGGGTGGAAGACGTCCACGAGGGTCATAACCCGAGCACCGTCTTCGCCGTAATGCTTTTTTGATATTCTACGAGTGACTACGTGATCGTGTCGGCCGATCAATCGATACATCGTCGGATACGCGAGAAAAATGTAGCGTCCCGGAAAAGGCGCGAGAGTCGACCAAAAGTTTTACAGTATTATTTATAATCCGATGCGAATGTTCTTGTAGAAAACTTGCGGATCAAGACGCGAAGAATCCGAGAACGCGTGAATATTTGTGATCTCGAATCGTAGCGCTCTGTCAAGCGTTAAAGCTAGATTTCGCAAAACATATTATGATTACGGATCCAACTTATTATAGAAATGAGAAAAGAACAGCGTTTTCTCGCACGTATCATTACTTAATCTCAAGGCGAATGATTTTCATTGTCTTTCCGTGTATTAATTTCATGCTCGCGTCTTCCGTCTGTTACGTTTCCCGGCTAATTTCATTATCGGTCGCAGTAATGAAAGAGGCAATGAGGAAATGTACGAATGCGAGGGGATCGAAAATATAAATTTCGACCTCGGGGTACTTTGCTCGTTGTGTTCTTATCCGATTCCCCGCGGAAGAGCCGTAACGGTAGAAAGAAGATGGAGAAAACTTTTCTGATGTGCGTGTAGATCGCTCGCGTATTAGGTTGCCCGTACATCGAAGAGAGGGGTGAGAGGGGATTGCATGCTCGGAAGCATCGTGACGAGAAGAACGTTGCGCGCGTAACGCCCTTTTGATATTCTCCTTACGAGCGTCTACGTGATCGCTCGTGATCGAAGGCTGACGCGAAACTGCGCGCACTACCATCCGCCGCGCCATTACATCTCTCACATGAGGGGCAGGGGGAGAGGAAGAGATCTCCCGGGAGGTTCCGCCGTTGCTGCTGCTCGATTTCCACCATCGTCTCGTGAAACGACCCTGGCCTCCGCCACCCGCGGTTCCCCACGACTCTCCTCCGACGACGATCCTGGAACTATCCCGGCACGTGAACGTTCTCTCTCTCTCTCTCTCTCTCGCTCTTTCTCTTACCGAGCAAATGGCCTCGCCAAAGTACCCGGTCTTGCTGAGAATTACCGCCTCGGGAGAGAACAGTTACGGTCTCGGGCTTCGATCCGTTGATAATTCCACTAATCGTGAATGAGCGCGCGGACCCTGGAAACTGCCGCGTAAAACTGCAACGATACTGCGGAGAATCGCGCCACGAAGGCGCGCATAACCCAAGGTGTAGATTCCACGGTATAGATCCCCCTCTACCTCTTCCTCTCTTTACTCCCCCCCCCCTTTCCCTTTAACATTTTAGATCTCCCCTCGCCTCGTAAAATCCTTATGTACTCGGATCCCGGAGATCCTTCAATCTTTATATGCTAGGATATCCAACATTCCCGAGATCTCAGCTCCTTGTCTCCTTTGCTCGGGAGTCTCGAAATCCCAGGATTTTTCGCTACTCGACGATCGCGCGTGAAGTAAAACGCCTCTTTTTTTTTTTTATCTTCAGATTTCATGTAAATCGACAAGTGTAACGATGAGCGCGCGCGCGCGGGATTTTCGACGGGACTGGTCTCTTATCTTGTGCAATTTTATTTTTTCGGACCATTAGGAATAGAGAAACGAAAAAATTGTTACCGCGCGCTGCGGAAAATCGCGACTATCGAGACGAGCGCTTCTCAACGCTACGCGTTGGAAGCTACGCTACGCGGGATGCCACGCTACAATAGCCATGCGACTGCTAATTATAGACCGGCCGAGTAACTATTATTCCAGTAAGTGGTCCGCTAGGAACTTTCAGCATTAACAATCTACCGGTGCAAAGCGACGGGACTGTAGTTACTGCATTTCAATGCATCGGTTTCAACGTCACGGTTTCCGCAAACGAAAAACTTTACCATTAGCAAAATCGATCCGCAGCCGCTTCAACTTTAGCGAGGTTACTCCACAATTGGTAGTGAAGATCAATTGTGAATAACAATACTACGAGGAAAATCGGGAACTATAAATGTACAGGGAATCCAGCAAATAGAACTAATCCAATTCGGGCGATCTATGGAGACTTCAGAAGATTAAGATCTTAGAAATTATATATCCGAAGGAATCAATGTTTTGCATTAAATTATTACAGGCGTAATTGAATATAAACATTTCGGAAACATGTCGAAAATAGCGTTTAAATGGGATCTAAATAAGGACGCTCTCAAATCGATATATATATTTAACTCTGAAAATCGTCATGCGATCTTAAATAACGGTTGCAAATTTTCAATTTTCCGAGAAAATCGCGCGAAATGATCGCGTTTTACGAGCGTTTGACTTGCCGGATGCGTGGACGGTGGTTCATATTCCATCAGTGCGTATTGCAAACATGATTGGAGATGAATAAAAAATGGCAGAGTGCGCGCGCGAACGCGAATGACAGTGCTCGTTTCGCAGTATATTTTTGCGCGAGCAAAAAAAAAATAGCGCAACGTTATGTATTCCGGATAATCGCTATCGTTTTTATCGAATTAGTTGCGCAAGTTCGTATTTCATGCGACGCGCGTACGAGCGCGCTTTTTCTACCATTTTTTTTTTCCGAATGTACCGCCGATTTTTTTACGGACTTTTAACATTTGTTTATTTGAAGCTTCCGTGATATATTGCGTCCGGGTACGCGACAATATTTAGAGATTATCTACGTATTTATCATGCAATAAAAAACTAAAAAGCTTTTTTGTAATTGAATTGTCTTGTCGATGAAACTTTTTAAGTTTGAGGAATTTTAAAAAGACATTGTTTATCATGCTATATTAATGTTTCTAATCAAGCTTTTAAAATTACATACGTGAAATCATATACTATTATAATTTTTACATTCCCAATTTATATAATCAGTACCATGTGCTGTGTGTGCTCTTTAATTCTATGATAGCTATTTATATATTTATTAATATCATTTTATACTCTATACATTTTCTTGCATTTTTTAGGAATAAACTATTATTCATTATTATTCATTTTGCTAAAATAAATTAAATATTTGTAACGTGATGCTCGGTAAATATAGTACTCGATGCACTTGCGTGGCAAACATACCTCATATTTCGTCTAGTGTACAGTCTTAAATAATGATGCGATGTTTTCAAGCATTTGCAACGTTGTATCTTAGACGTTGAAAAATCTTGCGAAATAATCTCTCGCTGCTTGGCGCAACTATCGGAAAGCATCAAGAGAGTGGTAGATCGTATTTCATCACACGCAACAAACGGATTTAGCGTGACAAATTGCTAGTATCGTATATATCCGTTAATCAACGTTTTCCATGCGTAATGGACCATAGGTAATGCATTAGGCGCACTATTCGTATTTTATTACCACGGCAGTCGAATAAAACGGGAAAGATAAATAAAAGATCGTGTGAGAGCGAAAAACTGGACGATTAATCAAAAAAGGCTTTTATAAATTTTCAAATTTACTCTCCAATGTTACTTTCATGAACGTATCAAAAAAAAAACGGGCGCATATATTTACATTTACGTCGAACCAGTATTGTCCTTTTATCAATAAAAACGTGACAATTAATAAAGAGTACATTGTTAACAGTTATGATATTCTGCGATAAACAATCATTTAGCACAAGTATATAGACGGTGAGTACAGTGAACACGACCAACAGAGTATAATATGCAAATATATTTAACCTCGATCAATGGACGACCGCTTTGCAAAACGCGATCGGTATCTAATGTTACTCGATAGTCGCGCGTACAGAATAGTCGTAATAAATTCTATGCTCTTTTATTAAAATGTATATTTAAATAACATATATGTATAATAATAAATATTTAGACTCTTAAAAAAATTTCTCTAGAGATTTCGTAGAGAAACAAAAATTTCGAAGCGTATGAATAGTTTTCCAAATGCATGAGAACGGACGACTCATCCACGCGGCACGAAAATTGTATCTCCAACTTCCGCCTCTGGCATCGTACGGTAACATCGTTGGCAAGTATACCAGCGCCAAATACGAGCTTCGATAAATTGCGCGACCCGTTTACCGCAAAAAAGTTTGGCGAATTTCGAAGGGGAAGACCGGCCACGCCGCGTCGCCAGATTGTAAACTCGTTTACGTACGCATCGTTTTTATCACGTGGCTTGCATCACGGATAAATCGTAGCACGCTCGTAATCATACAATATATCCGATGATAACGTTTTCCTTCCCGGATTAGAGAATTATAAGGACCCGCGTCGTTGAACTTGCGTGGGACGTCTGTTTTATTTTGGAAAGAGACCGAAATGATCGCGGAGACAATTATACAACTTTTGTCAGACATCTTTGATTTCAACTCGTTAATGTTATTTGTGTAATTTTTTTTTCGATAATTTTATCTCGACGAAGCAATTTTATTGTAGATTTTACATTTATTCCGTCCGCAAATGCAATTTCTCGTGCAGCCTTAAGAGGATATCCGTGTGATCCGATTATTTATTCCGTTAGTTACATAATTATCTTTTTCGAAATTAAATTTGTGCAATCACTCAGATTCTCTCAAAGCAAATTATTTTTATTTTTACAATGCGTCTTTCTGGTATAGATTCGCGCAGAATATCCAGCTCTATTCATTGCTCTCTGTTACCATGAAGAAGAGGACCAAAATTTTCGACGTAATGATTAATTTCGTTGAAGTCAGAGTGTAATCGCATTAATCTTGAATCTCTGCGAATTTCGGAATCGCGCGCAGATGGGATAGATCGAAAATTCGCCCACCTGTAGAGTCGTTTTTGCGCGATAGTCGCGAGTTTCTTACCTTCATCGCGATTCACGTACGAGTTTGCAGTGACGTAACGGATGTTTTTACGATGACATCTTGCACATAACCACTGTGATCAGACTCGCATTATGCGCCGCTTAAAATGGATCGTCACCGGCAGTGAATTTTAAATGCATGATGTCGTTTGCATGATGAGCAGCGAAAGAAAGGCTTGCGCTTTCGTGCTATAAAATAGTATAATGTTCCCATAAATAAATGTTGAAGAGATATAGAAAAGCGAGTTATTAGAAGCTGTAAAATTCGAAGCTGTAAAAATTAAAAAACGCGAAAATAAAATGGAAAATTCAACAAGATTTCATTTCGATACTCTTATAGAGATACGGAGGTCGGAGGTGAAACCATCTCTTCGGAACCCGGGAGATCTCGCGCGAAGAAAATTTCCTCCCAAAGGTACGGCCAGTCGCGAAACGCGCACATAACACACGCACGGGAACTCTTCGCAAACACGCTGGGTTTTCGTAATCCGCTTCCGCGAGCGTTTATCACGGCGACACGGGGGTTTTCGTGGGGATTAATACGATTTCGTAGTAATTGGAAGCGCAAGCGTGCCGGACGGAATTACATTCCTGCCTCTGTCGAGACCGCGCGCAATCCGGATACGAAAACACACGGGCCAACCCAAAGGCGCGAATCGTAAGTTCACGGGATCTCGTATAAATAGTAACGCGAATGCGCCGCGTTAATAATCGGGGAGGATAAGCCACTGTTTCGAATGGAGTTTGTCACCGCCATATAAATCGAGTGTCGGCAAGTCCCGGGAATCGAAGATCTTTATCCGATAACTCGCAAATGGCGAACAATCTAATTACCATGATCAGAATCAATGAAAAAAAATTATTACATAAAATCTTAAAATCTTGGTTTTTAGAAAACGATATAAAGTACAAATGTAATTATATTTAGCAGTGATCTTTGAGGTAATTTTCGCAATATCTCGAGAGATTTTTATCGCGTTATCTCACAATTATGTAGAGATGTATATTACAGGATAGCGTTTTATATTTTTCTCAACCTAGAAGATTGACGTTCATATTACGCAAAATTCAAGCCGGGAATCTTCTTAAGAGTGTAAAGACGAGAGATGGTAAAAAAGGAGGAGGGAAGAGGGGCAAAAATTGAATCACTTACCGCCCGCTATTAGTCACCGTTAACTCAACCATCGCGCGGCGGTTTAATACACCAAAGAGGGATGGGTGAGATGATGGAAAAGGGTGGCAAATAAATTAATATCTCGTCTGCGACGTTATACCTGTCTTATATTTTCCACAATGGTACGATCGCCATCTCCCGATATTATCCACTTTCTCTCTTCGTCCTGTATCGTCCTCACTGCTTCGAATAATTTGCTAAGGATTGAGACATTTGTCAATCCCAAAGCATCTTTTTCGTTTTATCTAACGGGATGAGAGAGAGAGAGAGAGCGTCATTCCTCTTTTTAGAAATGTACAGGACACAGTTTTTATTATTTGACGTCGCTTTTATCTGAAAGCTCGATTCGAGAATTACGAGTTTAACGCAAGCGCGTTAAGGTCAAACGTCGAAAGGGCGTTTCCCGGTTCTTCAGTTAAATTCATCCCTCGTAGCTTATAGTAGAAATCGTCGGGCCCATTAATACCAAAGGACAATCACGGTTCACTTCCTACCGTATGAAATGTCGTTCGAGCGCTCGATCGGTTGTCTCGCTCTCATCAATTATTCCGGCCGATGAATTTTACGCTCGTTAAACCGACACCCTACGGACGGTGTTCGAGCACCATTAAAAAGTTCACACTGTCGACGGCGTCCCGTGGAGCGATCACTTATCGACACTTATGTCGACATCGTTCCCCACTCGGTTCGAGAACGATTCCGCGCGCAGCCGCCCCCATTTCTCGGATTTAAGGCGACGTTTCGCATTGCGAAATGAAGTTAACCGAAAGATTGTTCGGCAATCGCGGAACTTTACGTAGAAATTAGAATTAAAAGACGAGTGCCCAAAAAGCTAAAATTCCGGGGAGCTGTAAGGACTCCCGTGTCTAGAAGCGTGTTTGAAAGTTTCCCCAAAGGGAAAAGTAATGTTAAAGAGGACTCACAACGATTCAAGCATCCTGAAATTCGAGGCTTTCAACCTTCCAAGACTCGTGCTTTCGACGCTACAAAGTTTGACGCAATTAACAGATTTAAGAACCTAGGTAAGCATCGATGAGATAAGGAGAGCAGAAAAGAGAGAATCGATTTAAATATTTTCATCGAGAATTTTTGGATTCTTGTATTAGTTGGGGAAAAGGGAGCGTGCAATTAAAACTTACGAAAACTGAGGGAGTCTTTAGCAGGGAAGAACGACGATCGCTTAATAACTTCACCGGCGAAAGGAAGTTGGTCGCGCGAACTATATGCAAGAACTAGCGCATTTTCTCTCGTAGGGCTCGTGCATCTCCCGATATTCTCCACTTTCTCTCTTCGTCCTGTATCGTCCTCACTGCTTCGAATAATTTGCTAAGGATTGAGACATTTGTCAATCCCAAAGCATCTTTTTCGTTTTATCTAACGGGATGAGAGAGAGAGAGAGAGAGCGTCATTCCTCTTTTTAGAAATGTACAGGACACAGTTTTTATTATTTGACGTCGCTTTTATCTGAAAGCTCGATTCGAGAATTACGAGTTTAACGCAAGCGCGTTAAGGTCAAACGTCGAAAGGGCGTTTCCCGGTTCTTCAGTTAAATTCATCCCTCGTAGCTTATAGTAGAAATCGTCGGGCCCATTAATACCAAAGGACAATCACGGTTCACTTCCTACCGTATGAAATGTCGTTCGAGCGCTCGATCGGTTGTCTCGCTCTCATCAATTATTCCGGCCGATGAATTCATCTCCCGATATTATCCACTTTCTCTCTTCGTCCTGTATCGTCCTCACTGCTTCGAATAATTTGCTAAGGATTGAGACATTTGTCAATCCCAAAGAATCTTTTTCGTTTTATCTAACGGGATGAGAGAGAGAGAGAGAGCGTCATTCCTCTTTTTAGAAATGTACAGGACACAGTTTTTATTATTTGACGTCGCTTTTATCTGAAAGCTCGATTCGAGAATTACGAGTTTAACGCAAGCGCGTTAAGGTCAAACGTCGAAAGGGCGTTTCCCGGTTCTTCAGTTAAATTCATCCCTCGTAGCTTATAGTAGAAATCGTCGGGCCCATTAATACCAAAGGACAATCACGGTTCACTTCCTACCGTATGAAATGTCGTTCGAGCGCTCGATCGGTTGTCTCGCTCTCATCAATTATTCCGGCCGATGAATTTTACGCTCGTTAAACCGACACCCTACGGACGGTGTTCGAGCACCATTAAAAAGTTCACACTGTCGACGGCGTCCCGTGGAGCGATCACTTATCGACACTTATGTCGACATCGTTCCCACTCGGTTCGAGAACGATTCCGCGCGCAGCCGCCCCCATTTCTCGGATTTAAGGCGACGTTTCGCATTGCGAAATGAAGTTAACCGAAAGATTGTTCGGCAATCGCGGAACTTTACGTAGAAATTAGAATTAAAAGACGAGTGCCCAAAAAGCTAAAATTCCGGGGAGCTGTAAGGACTCCCGTGTCTAGAAGCGTGTTTGAAAGTTTCCCCAAAGGGAAAAGTAATGTTAAAGAGGACTCACAACGATTCAAGCATCCTGAAATTCGAGGCTTTCAACCTTCCAAGACTCGTGCTTTCGACGCTACAAAGTTTGACGCAATTAACAGATTTAAGAACCTAGGTAAGCATCGATGAGATAAGGAGAGCAGAAAAGAGAGAATCGATTTAAATATTTTCATCGAGAATTTTTGGATTCTTGTATTAGTTGGGGAAAAGGGAGCGTGCAATTAAAACTTACGAAAACTGAGGGAGTCTTTAGCAGGGAAGAACGACGATCGCTTAATAACTTCACCGGCGAAAGGAAGTTGGTCGCGCGAACTATATGCAAGAACTAGCGCATTTTCTCTCGTAGGGCTCGTGCAACAAACGCCGACTTTTAATTCACTTCGCAATTTGTCTTTAATTAACTCTAAGTTTATAATGCATATTAATCAGTCGGCTTCAGCAGCTAAGTCACGTCGCCGCATCGCGCGAGCTTGCGTCGTGTTCGATAAGATACTAAGAATAATTTTCCGAATCGCCGCGTTTGAATATATTTATTCAAAAAATCAGCCATTTATTAATCATTTTTGTGACGCGCGTAGATTTCTGTATACCCCACTCGGTTCGAGAACGATTCCGCGCGCAGCCGCCCCCATTTCTCGGATTTAAGGCGACGTTTCGCATTGCGAAATGAAGTTAACCGAAAGATTGTTCGGCAATCGCGGAACTTTACGTAGAAATTAGAATTAAAAGACGAGTGCCCAAAAAGCTAAAATTCCGGGGAGCTGTAAGGACTCCCGTGTCTAGAAGCGTGTTTGAAAGTTTCCCCAAAGGGAAAAGTAATGTTAAAGAGGACTCACAACGATTCAAGCATCCTGAAATTCGAGGCTTTCAACCTTCCAAGACTCGTGCTTTCGACGCTACAAAGTTTGACGCAATTAACAGATTTAAGAACCTAGGTAAGCATCGATGAGATAAGGAGAGCAGAAAAGAGAGAATCGATTTAAATATTTTCATCGAGAATTTTTGGATTCTTGTATTAGTTGGGGAAAAGGGAGCGTGCAATTAAAACTTACGAAAACTGAGGGAGTCTTTAGCAGGGAAGAACGACGATCGCTTAATAACTTCACCGGCGAAAGGAAGTTGGTCGCGCGAACTATATGCAAGAACTAGCGCATTTTCTCTCGTAGGGCTCGTGCAACAAACGCCGACTTTTAATTCACTTCGCAATTTGTCTTTAATTAACTCTAAGTTTATAATGCATATTAATCAGTCGGCTTCAGCAGCTAAGTCACGTCGCCGCATCGCGCGAGCTTGCGTCGTGTTCGATAAGATACTAAGAATAATTTTCCGAATCGCCGCGTTTGAATATATTTATTCAAAAAATCAGCCATTTATTAATCATTTTTGTGACGCGCGTAGATTTCTGTATACGAAAATACATTCTTGTACATTGTATCATATGAGATTCACAGTAGACAAATTTGATCTACTTCACTGTTTATAACTTTCTTAATTTTAATACCAGAGCATATTAATTACGTGCTGTATCATATCGGATCGTTAAGACAAGCTATCGAAAGTTTCGGTTCCTCTTTGAATATTCGATTTTAGCTGGCAGAGTTTATCGAATCTATAAATTCTGGACAACGCAATCTGTTTCGCGAGAAATTATTATTTCTCGATTTTGTTCTATTGACGTTTACGATCCAACTACGACGAACGCGCTGTCGTCTCGCGAACCGCGATATATTCGGGCGAGGATAAACTCGCTATCCGGAAGCTGTGCGCCCAGAAAAAGAGAATGTAACGGATTGTTTGCAACATCGAGGCGGTAAATCGTAAAGTTGGATTGACGATCGTAGAAGCGCGACAGATTCTCGCCCGATTGCGCGCGATCGGGGCTGTCCACGAAATCTATGACGCCCTTAGAAAGCATCGTGAGGGTTCGCACCACCCTCGAGGACACGAATTACGAGGCGAGGGGGGGAATGATTTCTCCGACGTGCGATTAAAGCGATGGACGAGCGACGCGTTCCGTGACGAGACTACGCCTCGTTCATTCTCGAGCGATCGATACCGCCGGCGTATCCACTCCATGAATTAGTTAGCGCATTTTATTTACAGAATTATCGTCGATGTAGCGGAATAATTACGATGGCCGGCCGCCTCTCATGTTGTTTCTTTATTGAGACGGGAAGTTATTAGGAGTAACGATGTAAGAAATTTTACGCGCTACATCTTTCCGACTATAAATCATTTGCGACGGTCTCGGGATCATTAAGGAAGACAAGTTAGACGGCGCTCGATGCTTATGCTCAAATTCCGTAGCAATTGTTCCTAACAATTCACGTCAAGCGAAGGCGAGAGAATCGAACAAAGAAAGAGGCGGAGAGAGAGGAAGGTGAAAGAACACGACGCGAGGATGGAAAGGACAGAGAACTTAGAGAAGGAGAGAGAGAGAGAGAGAGAGAAACGGATGTGCAAGGGCCGTCGAGGATAGCTTCCTTGGAAAGCCGGGGTTTCCCGTAATTTCCCGAGGGTAAAGCTGTAGGAACGTGCTGGCCTCGTCGTCGACGAACGTCGTCTTCGTCGCCGGAGACGACGAGGCCGCTAATCTCTCGAGTTGCAGCGCGAGAAATCCAGGCCGACAAAGGGGAAATGGGAAACGACATCACAGTGGACAGGGATCTGTGCGGGAGCGGGAAGCGAGGAGCTCCTTTCGAAATATCGATAATTTCCGTATAAATCGTTCGAATAATTAAAACCTTCGATTCTTATACCTTCCTCTGGACATGCTTAGATTTTTCTA
The DNA here is from genome assembly GCF_003651465.1 of Formica exsecta. Taxonomy (NCBI): domain Eukaryota; kingdom Metazoa; phylum Arthropoda; class Insecta; order Hymenoptera; family Formicidae; genus Formica; species Formica exsecta. The sequence goes on from NW_021849477.1 coordinate 1,174,856, forward strand.
TTTCTGAATCTATCAGTATTCATCTATCTGTCAATATATAGGAAATTTATATCTTTAAAACTATGTGTATTTTTGTATAAAAGTTGATTCTTGATTCTCCTTCCTCTATCTTTCTTATATTTCCAAATATTCAGATCCTTAGATCTGTTTGTAATATAAGATAAATAACAAGATTTGCTATTTTTAGACCAAGATTATATAAATCTCGAATGGACGGATCGATATTTAACGAAGACTCGCGTTATATTTATTTTTGATTACCTATCCGTCTGTCTTTCTTCGTTATCTTTGCGACGGCACGATCGGCGTGACGCGACTTCCATTCCGCGCGAATAACGACGCTCGAATATCCAAGACGTAGTCTCATTCCCCGCGCCTAATTTAACCCTCAACTGCGCGCTCCTCGACTTTCCGTCCGATTTCTCCCGAATGGGAGAACCGGGCTGCTCGCGACAGTTCGCCGGAGGAGAATAACCGCAGGCTGCGACCGTGTTAAGGCGGGATATGCCCGAGTCATCTGCCGCGAGTAAATTTCGCGACGTCTCTCGCTTAGCCGGAGCCGACATGGACATCCGAAAGAGGATATGGGGCGGGAGGCACGGGGGAGGGCATAGCAAAGTCACGGATCTGCTTTTGCGGTTGATCGAGTTGTACAGCAAGACGGGGCGATATATTGGACCGTGGCCAACGCAATTTTCGACTTCCTATTCTTTTCGCCGCTTTGACTCGGTGTAAACAGCGAGATACGATTCTGGAGAACATACGTGACACCGTACAGCAGATCGGGATTGTACACAGACGGCTGTCGTTCACGCTATAGTCGAGAAACGTGAGCTCGCTGGTGATCTATCAAGAATATCGAGTTTCGAGAATTCGAACGATTTAAGGATCGCGCGGTTTTGCAATCCAAGCGTGTAGGATTTCAAGACTTTTTTTGAGAACTGGAAAAGAATGATCGACGCGCGTATTTGGAGATATGTGTATACGAAACACGGTACATACGGTTATTATTAAAGAATAAAAGGACGTCCGAAATATCACGTTCGAAAAGTCTAAAGATCGTGTATTTTGAAAATCCAAAAATATAAAGCTCCAAATATTGAAATCTAAGGATTAAAAATTCTTGGACGCCTTTGCAGATTCTGAAATTTTAAAATTCGAAGCATCGAGAAATTCAAGGAAATCGCAACATAAGCGTTTATAGATTGAAGAATTCTAGGGCGCTCGTTTACATTTGCACGTACGTGAGGCTTATCCCGTCCGAATAAATCGAGCGATGTAGCTAGGTAATCTCGGTCGGGTCAGATTTTGAAATGGATTCCGTGAGATCGGTTAACATCGTCCCGGCTGTACGAGTCTACGGAATCGCAGGAATTGCCTGGTCGGCTAAGCCCGTCGAGATTGCTTCCTGTTTCCCGCGCGACACGTACTTATTTCTTAAAAAAAGGAGCGTCGCGATAAACCTAGAGCGGCGCCACGTGACCTCCGAGAGCAAAAGCGTGAAGGTAAAAGGCAGCAATTTGCAAGCGAGCGAGAGAGCAGTCCTTCAGGAATGCTCGTATTCTGGAATATTTAAATCCCGGGATCCTCGGTTCTTGAATCTTTACATTCTTGAATCACGGATTCTTTGTAACTTCAGATGCTTGCAGCTTCGCTCGGCAAGTCGCAGGTAATAAGATTCGCTTTTCGCAAAGAAGTTAGAGGAGCGACGATATAAACACGTGTCTCTCATTATTAAATTAAATTTATCCGATGCATTAAAACAAATCCTGATACATCGGTTTGTCATAATGAAGACAACCGCGGTTTCGCGAAACATCGTGCAAAATGGCGACATTGTGTCGGCGGAAAGCTCTCTTGTTGCCGCTATGGTCTTAAGTTCAATTGCGAGAGAATGGTCGCACCGGCAACTGTATTAAAGGGATTATGAGAGAAAATGGGAAGAGTCACGCGCGCGATACTACTAGGAACGCGCTTGTACAAATAAGACATAAATATAATAGGATTCTAAACGCGCGTTATTTTATCGCAATGTTATAATAATTGAAGGGTTCGTAATAGGGGAAGCGAAATAAATCTATAGTTTATGAAACTTAATTTAAAGTTGTATATCCCTCTTTCTAAAACGATTTTCAAAAATTGTCTATTAAAAATGTCCGTTTAAATATAAAAATATAAAATTACAAACTATAAATGTACTGCACTCTTTTTCGGGCTCGATCGATTCTGATTTAATGCTATCGCGAGAAATTATGAATCGTCGATATATTTTTAATGCTTTAACATATAAAATGCTCGTCATGCAGTGACCATGCCGTCGCCGTCTCGGCGTATGAATTTCTATCGTGCATTACCTATACGAGTTTAAGTGCTGTTTGAATCGCGCTGGTAAAAAGTTGCCCGTTCGCAGGAGGAAATCGAGCGACACGTCTGGAAGAGCGCCAAATGCGGGCATTGTTTTACGAGTGGGAATTCCCGGGGATATTTCGCGCTGTGACATCACCTCGGAGCCCGGAATCGTTGGAAAACTTTCGATCCTTTATATCTTTCGAGACCTCTTCGGTTCTGCAACTATTACGTTAAGTGTGAATACTGTTTGAATACTGAAACTCGTAAAAATTGCACAGAATCTTAAAGTAGTAACCCGCCGTTCAAAAAACTTTATCATCTTTATTACAATTAAAATATTCAGATAATTTTAAAAAGCTCTCTTATAAATTATTATCGACGTGTGAAGTTTGTCTTTCTCCTCTCCTTTTTCTGCAATTTTCTCATCGTGGATCCTCAGATTTTCCGCATCGGCGGACAGTTTTTATATCGTTAGAAAACTACGTTTTTTTTTTTTTTTTACACATTGCGCTTTTCTCATACTCAAACGAACGCGCGGAATAAATTGAGCATATTGAGAGTGCTCTCGCGCGCGCTTTGCGTCATTAACGGGCGTATAAAGCGGAATCGCCGGAACCGTAAGTGTGCCACTATGCCAGAGATACGGTCGATATATCGCGCCGTGGGGGAGAGGGGAGGAATGCGGCAGGAGGCTTCATCCGTACACACCCGTCGCGGCTTTATGGACCGTCGTCGAACGGCAATGGTTGTCGAGGATACATCTCAAGTTCCGGACGATTCGTCGGCGACCCGCGAGACGCTCGCAAGGCAATTCGGGGTTTTTCCGGGTCCTGCTTCGTGGCGCATCGATGCCAAATGGCATCGCGGAGGGTCGTTATATGGATACATCGGATAGATTCCTTTTTTTTTTTCGGTTCGCGGCAAATGGATACCGCATTCGCATCGTCATGCTCGTTATTTTTGCGAAACAACACTTCGTTATCGTGCTCGGATGCATGCATCCGCAACATGTACCCAGGCTATGTATCTAGGGACCCATCCGACATCGAGTGCTCTATATTTGTAAATGTATTTTTTTTTCTCGCGATGTGTATATCCGTCCTGTTCGATTATTTCATTAAAATTTTTATTATTTTGTGTACAACGTCCGGGTCTTAAAAGAATTCGGAAATCGAAGTATTTTATCGAAATTAAAAATCCGATTTCGAGAGATATTTCTCGAGGTTCTAAGCACTATTCGCAAATTATTCCTCACCTTTTCCCTCCTCTCGTAGAAGACTTGAAAAGGAAGTAGCTTCGTAGGCACTTCCTTCCGACCGCGGCCATCACGTAAATATCCGTATCCATTTACATCGTACCATTCCGACGATTTATACCGCCATTTTCTCCCATCCGGCGCAACAATTATCGCTGGTCTAAATTACACAGCGAGCCAAGATCGATCGTACTATCCTCGAGGTCGGCGATCCACCATTCCGATGTGCACGAGAAGCATCGTACCACCATCGCAATGTTACATTAAAGTATCCAAGGATGCGGTTCGCGCTTAGATCTCGTTGACCTCGTTCGATCTTAGATCGCGATTAATCTAAGAAGGAGGTCGGCCAGTTCGAGCGAGCGTGGTTTTAAACTAAACTAGGCCGACAGACGAAACATTTTCGGTGTAACATCGCTTCGACTTGCAATTACGACGCCGCTTTTCGTTTCTATCATCGATATACGACCGGGTAATTGCCAGGTTACGTCGACCGCAACGAACACCCGTCGGAAACTGAAACATTGAGAGCCGTATCGCTGCCGCACGCGATCAGCTGGGCTTGAGCAAGCTTTACTTACGGTGATAACTCGGTCAGAGTAATTGTTAGCCTTAAATTTTTGGATATCTAGGTCCCAAGCGCTTTAAAGTTACACATAGTTTGTATCCTTGAATCTTTAATCTGTCTTTAATTTCTTGAACTTTTTTCAAGTCATTCAGTTAGTTGAAGATTCCGATGAGATAAATATAGAGTGGTTCGGTATCTCTATCTTAATTTGGAGATTATTTTGAGGAAAAATTTTATGCTATGTTATTTGTCATGATTGTGATATTTGAAGCACACAAAGTTCTAAGAATATAAGTATTCTAGAAAACACAATGACAAAATTATATCAAAATTATATGAAATCAGATATTCAATAAATTAATTAATAATCTTCGAGAAAATTCGAAGATGATTACATTAAAATAATTTCACCAAAATGCTACCTCTTAAAAGGGGCGGAAGATCGTTCGATTAGTCTCGCTGGGATTTCGTAGATATTGACAAGCTAGTAATTAACGTGAAGATAATTACGCTAATTGCACACAGCTGCGAAGTCGGCCGGCGTTTCGACGACTTCGTGATCATGTGTGGGACCAACTTGAACAACAGTTGACAGGAAAGCCCGGTGCTTTACCGCAGTGTTGACTATAGGCAAGCTCGGCGGCGAAGAGGAGGCGGTAACTAGGTTGCCGCAGAGTGACGTCACAATTGCTCCAACCTAACCCACTTCGAGCACGATGCCGTGGCCCACGTATTACGCAAATATCACCCCGAAATTACGTTTCTCTTTCTCTCTCTTGCTCTTTCTATGTATATTTGACCCGTATCTCCCTAGAATTCTCATGCAGCTGACCTTGCAGTATTTCGCAGCGTGCGTCATAAAGAACAGCGCGTCCCATTCCCGTGAAGGATAGAGCGAGGGATCGAGTGTCCAAGGACGCTGAGCATCCGGGGCTTCGCGAACACATGCACCTAAGCGTCCTAGAATCCGAGAATTCTAGACTACAAGCGGTGCACTAACAATAAGAGCATAAGTTTCAAGGCTTTGAGACGACCTGAACTCTCTTGATCCCCAAAGAACGTAATTGAAGACTTGTAAAACACGAAGCTGTTGTAGATTTTGCGAATAAAAACCTTATAAGAACCTTATAAGAATCACAAAAAGAACGATAATTAAAATCTCTTTAGTAAAAACGAGAGATCGCGTCAAACACGCATTGAAACGTTCTTGTGATGCTTCCCGTAAATACCAGGTGACATTTACGCGCGCTCGTTACGTGACAAAAGAAAGAGAATAAACGATACACGGTTGTAAACACCGTCATTATGGACGTCGCACGGCCATATCCAATCGGCGAGGTAAACGCAATTATATCAGATAATAGGAGACGACTTGCATCGCCGGCCCCGACCCGACCCATTGTTCCGGGCTCTCCTTCTCGATGTAGGTCGGGGCAGAAGGTTGCGTGCTAACTCGCAGTTCTTGGGGCCGACCGGCCGGCGACCCTTCGCGCGCGCGAGACTACATCCCTTAACTTAACGACCGTCTTCCGCGAGCCTCGCCTCGCCTCGCCTCGTTTCGGCTCGTGTCGGCGACTTAACCAAAACGTTTTCGTCGCCGAGCAGGCCGAGTTCTTCGCCGGGGGAAGTTGCGAATCGCGGAACTACGTCCGGCATCAGGAAAATCCGTATAAGGGCGCTTCGCAATTTCCGTGACACGCGATCGAGCGGCGCGGCTCGAGTTAGTTGATCCTCTCGACGAGGAAAGCGCGCGCTTTGCTGATTGTGTGTTTCCGGGAATCGTTATTTATTATCCAATTAATTATATTTGAGAAAAGGATCGGGGGAGGAATGCCTAATAAATATATCTATATATACAGCCATACAAAATGGAATATTAATAATATGAAATCTCAACAAAACACATAATGTACGTAATATTGAAGATGGTAAATTTTTTTACAGATATTTATGATATATCGAGCTGTATAATAATTAAGTTATTATCCCACACAATAAATTCTCATATGTAACATTATTTATATATTTTTATATTCTGATAAAATCGTAACTTGCGAGCTTCTTTTACGATATATCTGAGAATAAAAATGTCAAAGATACGGAAACAAATGTATTTATCTCGGACGTATTTATTGCAATTTTTATATCGAGGATTGTTGCACAGAATTTGTTGCACGATCGGTAACACCGGGATAACATACACACATATCCGCAGTGAGTAGTAAAATAAATACGCGGAAATCCAGCGGGGTAGCGTTTCGCGGGAAAGCGAGAGGATTTGTCGCCAGGGATTAAGCGAAATTTATAAAGTTCTCGTTGCACTAAATACCGTTATTAAGTCGCCTGCGCCCTCCACGATCCCACTTCGAGTTCAGACTTGCCTTTCATGTCAACCCCTGCGTACCGTTTCACCCTTTCAACGCGGTCGCCTTTCGAGCGCCAGTAAACTGCGGATAAAGCGAAAGCAACTTGTTCCCCACCTCCGCGATCCTCCCCCTCATCCATTTGGCACTCGCTATCTTGATTCATCGGGCCGCCGAAAGCGAGATATCCCTTCCAAAGTTGATTGGGACTCGTTCCAAGGCGGTAGACGCGAATCTTTTGCACGATCACGGAATTTATTTTGACGTAAAGTCTCTTTCACGCTGTAGACGTTTAAAGAGATCGACTAACGATAAGATAGACAGCATTTAATTGTAACGCAGACGCGTGTTACACACATTTGTGTCTTCATCCAAGCAATTATCATCGTTAATGCAAGTTGACAGCGTTCGAAATAATTATAAAGTTCTAATTAATTTGTCTGCCCACATGCGACTGTTATTACTGATTCAGTTACAGTGATAAGCGAACCGTTCATCCGTGTCCGACTTATATCAACTTTTTCTACTCGTTGCTAATTATGCTTTTAAGGCTCGAAAACATTATTTCACAAGCTCTCGTTTAAACTAGAAAAATTACGAAGCCGCTGCTTTTAACGAGCGTTCTTATCATCCTTATCGGCACAGCATCGCGCGTGCGGTGGACATCGTGAACGCGACCGAGAACGCGCGTTCTCTCGTTGACCGTATTAATTACATGCGCGATACATATCGCGCGAGGTGTTGAGCCCCTGGTCGGTGCTGTTCTCGTCGGTGTCGCTTTAGGTCGCGTTAACACGCGAGATAACGGCGCGCCTCGCCGTTGCTCTTGGGAAAGAGGTAGCAGAAGCTCGCTCTCGTAACGAAGTCACGCGCACGGCGTGTCAATTCGGCACATTTGGTGCGGTCGATGGCGGAGTCCGCCGCCGGCTGGCGGCACCGAATAGCGCAGTGCATGCGGCGAACAGCGGGCCGCGCGAGCCATTACATGCCGTAATGCTGTAATACAGTCGCACAGGCCGCTCGCCGTAATGCGAGATATCCTGCGAAATTGTACGCGACTATATTCCACGTCCATGCACCAGAGTCGCGGCGTGTAGTCCGGCCATTAAGCCACCAGACACGCTCCCCGCGGATCGTCCATAGATCATCGATCGTGACCATACCTCGATCCTCTAATCGTGTCGCCCTCGTTCCTCGTGTAACGTAACAAAGATAGATATGGAACATCTTCTCTACTCCGTGTATATAAATGTATTTCTTCAACACAAAATTCACACGTTTCCATAATGGGATATAATATAAATTCTTTTTGTGAAAGTTAATATTATAATGACCAAGAATTATATTATTTTAAGAGTCATAATTCACGCAGGATTTTATGAAACTGAATTTACAAAATGCAAAAATCGAGAAATTTAATAATTCAATATAATTTAAGAAATATCTAAAATTAAAATATCAGAAATCATATACGAATAATTTAGTAATTTTTAATTCATCATTATTCATTTGATTTTTACATTACGTTATTGCAAATATCTTGTTTCATTTATTTTTAGCTTCTATTATTTTTTCATATACCTACAAAAAATGTTCCCAAAATATTCTAAAATATTTAGCTATCCAATTCATTGCCTGAATACTCGGTTAATATTGCTATATAGGGTTTCGAAGGAAGCCGAGTCGCGGAGTTGTAAAATCCGAGAACTTTTGAAAAATCAAGCATCCGAAGATTTTCAACTTTTCTAAAGAGTCCAAGGTTGAGAAGATGTAGAGATTTAAAAATCATAAAATACGAGAGCGTTTGGAGAATCAACTACCCAGGAAATCTCAAGGAATGATCTTTAATAGCCGAGGGTTCAGGAGGAGCCAGGAATCTCCATCGAGATATATAGCTAGCTCTAATCTCTCCAATGCGGTGGAAGTTCAGAAGCCTTGCCAAGATATTGCGAGCAGTTAAGTCTGTGTACAAGCGCATAAAAGAAGCGTTCTTTTAATACTCCAAACTAATAAACATCGTCGAGGAGAACCTCGCGTGCGCGCATTTATTCTCACATTCAAGATTATAGATACTATTGCGTCTCTCTATATGTCGAAATATCCGATATAACCGAGGGACGAAATCGAAGAAGAGAAGCACTTGAAGCGTCGCGCGGTGTCTTGGATTGCCGCCTCGCACTTCCTGTTTTCCGTTTTAACCGACGACGAAGGGAGAGTACTTTCTACTTCGTTACTCGGTACAATCAAGCGCGAGAACGAACGCCCGGTAGTGCACCATGGATAATCTGCACAACCATCGCGCGTCCTCTACATTTTCCCTTCCCCTCCTGCCTGGACCCGCGCTTCGTCGTCCATTCCATCGGCAAATTTCCGTTCCAATTTACCGGGACGACGTCTCCGACGACGATGCCCCACAAGAACGCCACGGCAGAAATGGATACTTGAATCTTTTGAGCTTTCATCGCCCCGAGAACTTTGCTTCCTGAGAACGGTATTTGAATAGCCGCGCGAATAATTCCATTTCCTGTTACCGAAACACCAAGAAATATTTAATTTATAATTAAGCGTCTGAAGATTTAATGAATAAACTCCACCGCGTGCAGCGCGAATACTGAGAATATTGGAATATATGATTTTGGATCATTAAACCTTGATCGGAAACGGTGGAGTGAAAGTAAACCGATTACTATTAAATTGTTAAGAATATATCTTTCAACAGTTTAATGTTAAATTAAAGATGTCAGAAATACGAATCAAATATTATTAAATTCTCTATGTCAACAAGTAGCTTATTTAAATTCATGCAGAAAATTACTAAATTTTTTCTAACGATTCTGAACGGAAATTACTAAAACAGAAGATACAAACAACTATTACTTTTTAATCTAGCTAGGTTTGGTTATAAGATCATCCGGTATATATTTGAAACGATCTCATCTTCATCGTTTGAAATGAAAAATTAGTACGATAAATTTTTTGCTGGAATATTTTTCTTCTTAATTCTTCAATAATTTTTGTAATAAGTTGTAAAGTGAATCGAGAAAGAAATTAAAAAATCTACAAGTTAGTTTGACCGCTACGGTACTGGCAATGTTTCCGAAGCACTCGCAATGAAATTTATTCATAGCCGTAATTCATCGTCTCATTCGTTTCGCTTGCGATTAGCTCGCTTCCTATCGCTCCGCTTTTCTTTTTTCAACGTCGATGTCCCGGGGGATGACTAAATAATAAACGGGTAGCAACGTTCGCGTCGCGTACAACGTCGCTGCAGAATGCCATGAGAAGGAATTATGAATGGATGAGACGGTGCTTCTAAGTAATCTTTTCTGATGCTCACAGAGGTGTGGAGCGCTTTAAGCAGCGCTGTAAAATGGGATACTCGCTTGCAGCTTGGGATCTATCATCGCCGCTAGAATAATAATCTTTTATGCACAACCGCGCTCTCGAAAGATATATTGTTGATGAGAATCGTTACTAAATGCATTACCATACGTAATGCGTGATACATGTAAGAGAATCGTGTAACTTCTATTAATAATATAATATACTTTAGTTAAAATATAATGCACTTTACTATATAATGGACTTTAGTTTCATTATAGTCGTTAAATATCGTGAAATCTAAATTTTTTAGATATTTAAATTCGTAAATATATTTAAAGATTAGATATACATATATATATGTATATGTATATTTCATGATGTTGGTAGATGCCATTCGTTAAAATAAGATTATTTTACTTTTATTTATTCGTCGCGAAACGTGGCTGCAAAGTTGTAATTAAATAAGTATATACATACTCTAAACGAGAGAGATGATATTTAGATGGCGTTCGTTAATTTAAAAGCTATCTGTAATGCATCGATAATATTTGCGTTAGAGAATATATAACCAATATTTGTTGATGAAAATCGCTGCTAAATATACATTTGAATTTCACGTAGTTCATAGATTCGTGCAGCGCTATTTTTCCCTCATCCCGACGTACGTTCGCTACTTTAGTACCCCGAACAGATGAAGTAGCTTTAAGATATTGCGGAGAACGTACATCTCATAAAGATACCTGATCTGCACCGATCTATTAAATTCTCGATATTCCTAGAACCATCGATTTTGCTATAAAGAAAATATTTTTCTTTACAGCAAGTTTTCCGGCGATTATCAGCCGATATAACTATTCCGAAAGCTGATTACATCGCGTCGTCAAGTGACTCATATTCGAAAATATTTTGATTTAATTGAAAATTGTAATTATCAAGAATAGATAAAAATATTTGTGAAATTTTTTAATAAAACTATTATATTATACACATGTCATACATATATATAGTAAAAATTCGAGAATATATATTAAAAATTGGGATTAATTTATACGATACGATATGCCAGAAATGGAAGATATCATTTATTGATTTATTCATTGATTTATTGATTTGTCGTTATTAAATTTTTAAAATTCATCGAATTTTGATGTGAATTGTGACATTTCGATCACGTTATCGAGCATACCAATCCACAGTGCTTTCCCATGCTATAAGTATATTATATTATTCTACGAGGAAAAATATTCGAGATATAACACATGATAAAATATGATTGGCAGAGTTTTACGCGCGGTATTTTAAGAATGACCATCTTTGCGCAAGATTCGTGCCAATGCATACGCCGATTTTTCATACGTGTAAAATAGACATATACGGAGTAGATCTCGCGATGCGAAAGTGGATGCGGATCTGAGCTGATGTGAGGAGGCATTAAATTTATTCGTATGCCGCGAATACTAAGGCAACAAATTCGTCGCGACATACATTATTCATGGATCCAACATTCCGTTGGATCCCACCTGATCTTTGCGTGGATCCTGCGCTACGGAATTTACGCGCTGACATGCGAGTCAAAGGGAATATCCTTAATGAAAAATGACACCGGTGTCGTTCCAAGGCGGCTAATATTGTTCATACGCAGTGGTAATTATTTCGTATCAATCCCATTTTAAATAAATTTTTTAAGAAAGCATTCTTTCTCCAGTAAAATAATTTTTGCTGTTGAGCGGCGCGCTCGCCTCTTCGCCGCAGAATTTAAGAAATTTACGTGCGTGTATAAAACGTAATATCTTGAAACAAGATATTAATATAACTCTTTTTCTTTCTCTCTTGAGAGAAATAGATAACATACTGCACATAAATTACTCTCCAGACATATACCGAGCCGTGTTTTTCGGTCATTTATAACGTAGCGTTTAGATAAGATTTTGATAAGAAAATAATTTTATGTCGCTCGAAGAATATACGTAGATAAAGAAATATATGCGCGTAAACCAGTCTATATATGTATATTCTTTATATCGTTTTATCTTTGTAGTTTTAACCAGGATAATTATTATTCTTTCTTGCTCTTTCTCTCTCCTCCTTTTTCTCAAACTAATAACGTGAATTACATCCACGCTCTGAAGAGAATCCACGGCCCCCATGACCCGCAGGCTCCTGACTCACTCTTCAGGATGGGACAATTAACTCGACTGAATTGTCCGTTAAAAGGTCTCGACACTGACGGCTCAAGGCGATCTCCCTTTTAACGAATACAAAGCCCGTCTTTTCGTGCCGGCGCGCACGTCTTTGCAGGCGTCGCTGTCGTTTTCAAGCGTCGTCAGAATCGGTCTCGCTCGGAAACGACTCGCTCGAATATCGAAGTGGTCAAATAGTCGCGGAAAGTTAAATAACGGTGCCCCGATCGTTTCGAATCTTGAGTCTGATTTCGAACGAGGAATTTGATGAAAATTTTACCACTTCACGCCCAATTGCGTTAAATGGATCCAATTAATAATTTCAACTCTCAACTTTGCCCGATAAAAGATGCGATTAAATAATCTTCTCACGTGTAACATTTTACACCAATAAAAAAGATATTGCAGTCGCGAATCTTCTTATGCAAAAAATCGATAATGCAGCTTTCATTTCTAAGAAGCTGATGATGAAAAGGCACTAACAAACGCGATAATTTGTATCAATCTTGCAAATTACTCCGAAGAATTAGCGAAACGAGTATATACCTATAGTGTGAGAAAATGCCATTACTTTTTGCCAATGTCTGATAACGAGGAAATATCCGAGTATCTCGAATTAAATGCAAAATTAATGCGACGACTCGGCTCTAATTGCGAGAAGCAGCGATTTCAAGCACGCCTCGGAACGAGCGAGCATCTACTAATTATCTCAGCGACAGTTATCCGACAAGAAAATAAGCAAGCAGCTCGTTCTCCCTCTCTCTCTCTCTCTCTTCCAGTTACGTTAATGCGTTTCTTCGCGGGGATTTTTGCCAGCCGCTCGCAACAAATACCCCCGAAGACGAGTAATTTCCGTCGCTGTCTCGCTTTTCCCTGAGAGCACCGGCGCCGCATCCGAGCAGACACGATGACGACGCTTCCGCGCAGCGAGACTGCGAGCTCGCAGACGTCGCAGAAGACCGGATCCATAGGGGAAGCGACGGAGGCGCCGGATTCCCTCGAACTCCATATATCTTGTTGATGGATGTTGTTAGGGTCCGGCGATTGTGTGGCGTTTCTCTCTATCGCGCATGGCACGACATGCCTTTCTCGTCTTAATCTCGTAACGTCACTCTTAGGAGCTGAGTTTGCATTTCTGTCGCCCGTAATTGCTCCTGAAACGACCATCTCGTGACGGGACGGGCGGCGAGCGGCGAGCGAGAATCGGAGCTTTTGGGATGAAACGTCGATGTTGGATATCAAGAGCCGGATTAGAGCGGCATTCGGAGAGGTCTCTATAGCCTCTTAATCCATACATGCGGTATATTTGATTCATGGCCGTGTCTGCCGGGATCTTTAGATCTCGTGATCTTAATAATTAATGGAATTTTGAATCTCAATATCCTCGGAACTTTGTACTGTTAAATATTAACATATCGTACGCGTGGAATCAGATTTAAGTTGACAGGCGAAACTTTGCAATTATGTTAATGGTCAATAATATTTAATATTTTAATGCCAACTTTTATTAGCCTCAATTTCGAAATCTCGTTGTTTGATAATACTGGATGATTCCAAGAGCCTCGCTACGATCGAAAGTTACGATTGTCTGTGCAATCCGAGCCAATTTTAAGGCTTTTTGGACACTAGAATATTCGCGACAGTTGTTGGACAAGCAATCTGGCCTTTATTTCCCGGTTGATCGATAACCGCAAGGACCAAGCAAAGCTTCGTAGATAGTGTAGAACCACATCGAATTTCATGATTTTCGAGGATATAGCTCGTCCGCCGCGGCTCTCGTGTCCCGTATCTCTATCCCTTACAGACTTCGCCAAAAAGTAACATCGTAAAGATCGAGATAATCCGAAGTGCTACGTTTCTCGGGTAACCCGGCGCGGGTCCCACGGTATCATCCCGCCCACACAATCCCGGGACGTCCGCAACCGGTAAATATCCCGTACTGTCGTTTGGTGTAAGAGCGGGAAAAAGAGCGGAGTCGGCTTATATACGTTGGCTCTCTTTTATCCGCCACCTTCGAGCTTTTCGTCGTTATCTCGCGTGCCAACGGTCCATCTACCAAAGTCCAAACTTGTCGTTCGACATCATTTCGGAAGAATCCGATATGATACACGTTCCACGAGGAGTAACTCGAAACCAAGCGTCAGCATCTACTTGCGTGTATCTAGTGCTTGCATAAGTTTACGATTTAATTTCATCTCTCTCTCTCTCTCTCTCTCTCTTTCACATTCGTGTTCTTTGCTGCGCGCTACGATCAACCTTACGAATATAGAAATTGAGATTGATTAGAATAGATTGATATATATTTTGATTATATATTTTTTATGATATTATTGACAGATTTATCAAGTTTCAGAAATGTGTCACGATGTTTTTGAATCGCGATAAATGAATCTAGTTGAATTTTTCACTCGTCAGCTGATTAAATCATCAGCCGCTACGATATCTCTTCATTTTTACTTTCGATCGATTACTTTCCGCTGCTCGTTTTCATCTCATTCTTGGTAGCAACAATGATCCCGCGTCTCGGAAAGAGGCTTCCACGACGGATATCGTCGAGAATGGCTGTGATTTACGAGGTCGGCGAGGCGCAATAAGTTCCCGCGTCGATAAATCGAGGCCGAAACGGAAGGCAATAACTTGTTTTGGCACTTCCCTTTCGCCGAAACTCCGGGATTCAGCGGTGTTGCGATTTCGTCCGGTAATATCGTGATCGGAATAAAAATCGATCCGACTCTCTTACATCGATTCTAATGACGCGACGTGTATTTGCGAGATTTTAATCTTACGCTTCTAACTAAATTTTCTTACGCGAAGCATCATGCGTTTATCGCGCACATATACTCGACAAACCACGCGTTACGAAGATCAGATTTAAAGATTCGGAAAATAAAAAGTACCGAGCCAGACAGCCGGAAAAAAGAAATCTACCACTAAAAAAGAATGCTCAACCTTTTTCTACATTGCAACTAATTTAATAAAAGTTGGCAGAGAGAGTTTGCGGGGCCATTAAATTCCTTCGGACCGCCAAATTAATTCCCTAGGCTCTCGCCCGACTCGCGTCGTACCCGTCGCGAATTAAGCTTCTCTTCAGCTCGCCGGGAACGTACGGGCTGAACAAACGGTCGGCCAATTATGAATTCTCTCTTTCGGCGCGACGCGCCGCTACTCGCCGCACTATTTTAGTGAAGCTCAAACGCCCGAACCCGACCCTTTTTTCGACCGCTATCCAGTTAACTTGACCCTGCCCATGGCCGCCCTTCTCCGACAGAATAACTAATTAGCATGGAAAATTTGCATCTGTGACAAGAAACCATCTGCACGCCGAAAATGACATTTCTTCCGATAGTTATTGGAGATAGATTCGAAGAACGAAGAACGGATCGAAAATATGTTTCACTCGCGCAGCCTCCGACGATCATAAGCGAGGTAGATACGTAATCGATCGTAGAAACAAAGCGTAAAGTTAAAGTTAACAGTAAAGTCGTCAAACAACCGTACCTCGGGTTCGTATAGAGTCTTATATAGATTTATAACTGGATATACTGATGTATAAATCTCTCCACACGAATCGGTCCTACGAACGCACGTGAGATCGGAATTTTTTTTCCTTCATACGATTGTAAATTTTACGCTGGCTCGTCAATGGATTTTATTCCCTTATAAATCCTTGGATCCGCGAAATATATATCCGCGATTTTCGAATTCACGACGTTTTCGTAGATACGTACGGACAATAAAATCGTCGTCTCGGAGCGTTTCGGTCTCTCGAGCAGCTTCTTTCCAAAACACTCCGACCGTGCATTCATTCGAACTGTCATCGCGAACTGACGCGACACTTTCGCTTGCGCGAATAATCCGGTTTGAGCGATCTGATGACGGCTGCGCGTGAGGATTTAAAATTCGTAATCCGCGAAACGTAAACCGCCGGCGGATAATTTTGTCGCCGCAGAACCGTGGACCCCCGCATTACGCCGCGTATTATGCCGGTCGTTCTGTAATCTTCTTCTTAGCGGGCGCTCGTGAACGCGCCCATATGCCGCGCCTGGCCTCGGGTAATGTTTAACAAAACGGTCCCATCGCCCGCGGGTGAAATGCAAATTTATCGCCACCTGGCGAAAAGAAAAATAAAAAAAAAAGTATTACGGGCGGACGGAAAATAAAAAAAAAGAACGGTCCTCCCGCTGCGCGCTCGCCCGGAGGTCGACAGCCGGAGAGAATTGGGAGGAAAAGAGAGAGAGAGAGAGAGAGAGAGAGAGAGAGAGGAAGATGAGCGAGAATAGTGCCGGATGCAAGGGTGATGATGAAGACTGGACTGTAAAACGACGCGGAAAACGAAAATTTGGAGGAAAGAATTAAAAGCTCGCGTACTACATGGAAACGCGACTGTTATGATTACGACTGCACTTTGCCACGTTTGAAATAAAAATCGCAAATACAATTAAATTCATAACAAGAACGTAATAGAAACCGCTACAATATCGACGTGTCTGATTCAAATTGTCATACGATTTTATCGCTTTATTGAAGTCGACACAGATTGAAAAAAAAAGATCGATACGCTCGTGAATTTATACGCCATTAAAAATTCGGTTTGCGCCGTCAATAGCAAGTTGTGAAGGGAAAATATTAGCCCAAGGCTTTTGGAACTCCCGCGCGGCCGCCCCGTTGAATGTTGGGGAAGTTAATGCCTGAATATTAATTATGGCGGTCCAGCTGGCTGCGCGTTGGCCAATGTTTTGTTTCCATCTCGTTGTTTTGTTCGGTCGCGCGCGCGGCTCTTCGGAGCGCCGTATGGCCGTTTTCCCTACGTTCCAACCGGTAAAGCGTTAAACTCGCCCATTGTTCGGACCACGAGAGAGGCACGTATACGTGGAGCCGGAAACGCGGCTTTTCCCAACCCACAAGCCCCGCCGATCTTATGCTTTATCTCGCGTTCCTCCGATAGTAACGGGGGTTCAGCATGGCATCGACTTGTCGACCTTTGGGGAACAAGAAAGCCCATCGAGATAATATTACACGCGTCTCATAATTTCTGCGCTCGTTTTTCCCCTCCCGAAAAAGCGGCGATAATTTACGATGCGCTAGAAAACCCAAGGGCTTCAGAAGAACGGATTCGGAATTCTCGTTTCACTTTTGTGGCTTTGCGAAAAAGAAAAGGATAGATGCAAATACGAAAAATCAAATCTCTGGGAAGACATGTCGCGTTATCAACACAATGTAATCGTCAGAGCTGAAAATTTCCGCAAAGTTAAGAAATCGTATTCGCTAATCTTTGATCGCGGTGGCCAATCATTTATTATTGGTTACCTTTACGAGGTAACAACATAATCGCCGCCGTAATATTACGGCTGACGAGAGTGCGCCCAGGATGTAAAAAAAAAAAAAGAGTTTATTGGCCGTTTGTGCGCGTCGCGGGTCGCTGTTAACGGCAAACGACCGCGCGTCGTCGTCCGCGATTCCGTTTACGGGGACGATCGCGGATCTCATCTCGCGCGGCGCACGAAGACGAGAAATTTCCCTGGGATTTCCACGGGGATAATGCGCCCGGTGGAAAGGATAATGCATCTGGGAATACGCGAGACGGGAAGGGCATGATTACCCGTTTGCCTTTCCTTCCTACCGGGTGTCGCGGAGTTACTCCGGACAGGATTTACGAGGCAGCTCGTAAAGTAACCGATGAAACGTGCATTTTTGCCGGTTGTCTCAAGTACCGGGGATGTACATTAACATTGGCTAGGCGAATATTAAAATTAATATCATCGTGCGAAAGCAAATATCGGAATACCAATAGCACAAGCTGCCCTTTTTGAAAAATAGAGACAATTATTTATCTCTGTTTGTGATTAACAAAGAATCTCTATAAACAACTCGTGTTAATTGATTTTCACGACGGTAGAATTTTAATTTCTCTTTTTTGCTGATATATTTTAGAGATGCAAAAAGCAAAACGAATAAGGAAAGTAACAAAATTTCTCATAAAGTTATGCGTCTTTACCAGTTTATTATACTTGCCAATTAAAGTCGCTAAGATTGAATCGCGAATCAAACCTGCGTTATCAATGGCAAACGGAGATGACATTAAAAATTGATATTTGATCGGTGATTAAATGTGCCGGTAAAGTGGTCAAAATATCCGGACGGTTTGCCAAACTTTATGCAAATGTTGGCACAATTTCGACGTAATCGGCGTCCAGCGCTCCAAATTGACGCATTTGTCGAATCAACGCGATGCGGAAGCGGACGCATTTCCGCTGCCCGTAAAATTGTCGCCGCGCAAATGACCGCCTTTCGCGAGAGCTTTTTGCGTTCTAGTCATAAAAGTGGGTAGAAAATTGCACCCGGTGCGCTTTGTGCGCTTCGCGCTATTAGCACTGACTTCTCATTACTTCTTTTCGCGTAGAGTCGCGGATGCGTCGCTTAACGCTCGCGGCGAAATGTTACATTTTAAACCTTTGTAGTCATCGTCACACATCGTTGAAATTACATTAAAAGTCTACCGTCACCTCAATATGCGAATGCAGTCGAGAAATTTATCGTACGAACGATATAAATAATGGAATGAAAATTCCAAAAAAGAAACAAATTTTACAAATAAATGATTGCTGCATACGTACGTAATTTTGTGTGCATTTTTTGTGTGCATTTGCTCAGTGATGCATGAATTGCAGGAAAGTTGAATATTAAATTGCTCATTAATAAAATTAAATTAAAATTAAAACCAATTAAATCAGAATTAAAACTAATTAAATCAAAATTACATTATTCAACATCGTTTTCAAACTGTGCGCTTTTATATCTGTCCCTTCATTTATTAGTATGTACTTTTTATGCAAGCATGAAAAAATATAAATTAATATTATGCAAATTTACAATACATGCGAGACGAGCGCAACGTAACGTTATTGCGAATTAATTGATGACGTAATACAGTGGAAACGTTGAAAGGCAATAAAGTCAAACAGCGGACCGTTGATCGAACAATAGACTGTTCGTTTCAATCCGTTTTCGATGTGTTCACGTGTTTATTAATTCGTCTATTCATTCCAATTTATTAATGCGTTTATTAGCCTGTTGAGAGCAGTTAAGAAAAATCAAAGTCGTGCGTTTCGCTGCTCGAAGACGGTCGCGGAGATGGAAAGTTATATGTCGAAAAATAATACTGCCGATCCTCAGATTAACGAAGAAATGTATCTCGAATGGCGAAATTAACACTCGATAGAACTCAAAATGATATCGATATTATAACGATGAAATTACATGAAGAAGACAGAAATTAAAATATGAAAATTAATTAGCAGCGAAATAAGTTTCTACGCCGGTGATTAATAATCTTGATTGGAAATCACGTTACTTGTTTTTTATATTCTCTGCAATCTCATATTATCGAATGCATCACATACATATTATTGAAATATCGCTTCTCATCGTTGGAGGTGCGGATCGTTCGATTTTTCTCCCTTCTCCCCTTTTCCCCAGCGGGAGGGACTGCCGCCAAAGAAACGCGATTGTTACACTCATTTGCATGACAGAAGGGTAAACAGGGGTAACGAGATTTGCGGGGTGGCGACGTCCGTATACAAAACAACCGCGGTCGGGATGTCGACCAAACACCAAGCGCTAATATGACCTCGTGTGTACGTCGACACATACAAGGGATGGGGATAAGAGTTGACGAATGGGTTTCTTTTTGAGCGACAAGAAACGAAAAACTGCGCGTCGATAGATTATATTCATAGTTATCGATGTCGTGCATGCGAGATGATTGGAATTTGCTCATCAAAATGTAATATTTAAATTTCTAACATTGAAGAGATTTTATAGGAAAATACCGTCACTTTCCGCGCAATAAAATCACATTTCATACTATTGAAAAATTACTATTAAACACTATTAAAAAATTATCTCTCTCTGTCTTTCCAGATAATAAAATAATGTAATAATTAATATAATAATACTGAATATATATATACACATATGTATTATAGATTCAGCCACCTGTTGTAATCTTCGAAATGGCTACTTCGAAAAAATATTTACGAGAAGAAATCAAAAGATATTCGCATGATCGGACATCTATCGTGTGATTCGGGCATGAATCGTGTTATTAACAAAGCGTTCAAGAAGGGTGGGCATGAAAACATGTCGCCCCGATGACCCGCTGATGAATGAAGCTGATGGATTTCAATATATGCGCTGAATTCATTAAAGTAACGACGGTTGACGGGGTGTTGCCCAAACACAGCGCGGCAGAGTATACTTACACGGGGAGATTAAGGGTTAAGGGACACGAGGGGCTGTTCTTGACAGAAAAACCAGTTCCCGTTGCGGCGGGCCCGCTATCGTCGCTCGTGTTTCCATCAGTTAATACTGGTGGTTACCAGACTACAATCCGACAAAACATTTAGG
>NW_021849477.1:1195383-1251756 GCF_003651465.1 Formica exsecta
AAAGAGCCAAGGGTCGAACATTCGGATTAAAGCTTCCTGTATAATTTTCATGCACTCTGCTCCTGCATAATGAACGAAATGTTTCAGAGCTACAATATTTCAATAACAAAGTGTTACTCTTAAAAGAATAAAAATCAATTTTATTAAAATCTACGTGGATTCAAAATTTAGAAATTTTATAAATTCTAGAAAATTTCAAGATTTATACATAAGAAAATAGAAAAAATTAAGTGTTAAGTGTTAAAAGATAATAAAGAAGTGTAAAAGATAAATAAAGCTTAAAAATGTATAATAAAGTATCCAAAGATTTTAAATAATCTCGCGAAACTCGCGCAAAGTTTTTAATCCCTTGATTACTTCAATCTCTGAGAGCTTATGAAAAATTTCGAATCAATTATAAACTAATTTTTCTTCTATCTTATTTATCTACTTTATCACTGAGAGACTTTTATAGAGATTTAGAAGAAAAGTATATACACGCACGTTCGCTCGAGATCGTTGTCCTTCTACCCGGATTCCGGACGCGCCTATTGTGAGATCAGACAAAGCGGGGCAGGAAAGGGGTGTCGTGGATTAAATTTCATCCCTACATACTTAAATGCGAGCCTTTGTGTACGCGGCGAACCGCAACGAGGAATCGAAATGTTGCGCTCACG
Organism: Formica exsecta; assembly: GCF_003651465.1. NCBI lineage: Eukaryota > Metazoa > Arthropoda > Insecta > Hymenoptera > Formicidae > Formica > Formica exsecta. Next base: position 1,196,040 of record NW_021849477.1, read on the forward strand.
TTCGATTGGCTGCGGTCCCCGAGGGTTGACGGCGCGTCCCTTTTCTACCCTCACGGGGTGTATATGCTGCAGTACCGCCTCTTTTTTGCAAAGATCGAGATAGGGGCGCGACAGCCACGAGATGAAATCGTCGCGATTACGCGCGCCGCATCCGGTTTCGGCGGCCATCTTCTGAATCGCGAACGCGGCGTATCGATCAATGAGACTTTCACGTGTAACATTTGCCGCGACATCCAATAACACATTCAATCCGGATGCGCAAGATATATGTTTCATATATTTTTTTTTTTATTCATAACATAAAATTTGATGATTTATAGCATAAGAGTTATACATATAATATTGCATAGCCTTTATGTGGATTAAAAATAATACGTAAATGCATATATATATATATAATTTTCTCATTCGATTTCAAATTTAAATAATTCACAGTTTTAATTTGCTCGAAACCTCTCGTCAAGTATTTCGATTGCATTTAACTTGGCGAGTACAGGTGCTTCGCTAGATCGAATAAAAACATAGCGAAACCACCCAATGGCAGTTAGTCAGCCAAGTTGTGTGGAAAAGCTCTTTTTCGCAGCAAACTTGCAATGTCCTGACGAAAGGAACATGAAGATCGAGAGGCCTTGCATCGAGAGCGAAAAAGCGGTCGGTAAGATGAAAGCTGTTTTCACCTTTTCAGTGATTTTTCTCTCCTTATTTAAAGACGTCGCGATATTTATTCGCGTCTGTGTACGCTTTGTATTCGCCGGTTTCATTAAGTTTTGTGGTTTTGTTCTTGTATTTTTGGTGGCAAGAAATATTTCATATGACATAGCCCCTCTATGTAAAAAAAATTTCATCCAATCTATTTGTCTCGAATTTATGAAAAGATTAAAAGTTATTTCTTTGTCTCTGAAATAAGATTTTATAAAATAGTAATTTAATTTTCAGAAAGTATTTTATCAAATATTTTATAATAATTTAAACGATTCAACATGGCACAGAATGAAAATTGTTATCTGCCATATGCAAAGTTAAATTAAATGTCATAATAAGAAAAAAACTTTACATACACAATCTTAAAAAAAGAGAGATAATTGTAGTTTTAAATTAAACTTTCATAGGATTTTTAATCGATTTTTATGAAAAAAAGAAGACGCTTTCGAGATGGAAACGCGAAAGGGTTAAAACGGAATCGTTGACTGGAAGAGGGGTGAAAGTTTTCATGGGTGTAACGAAATTTAGCGAACGATGAGGTAAAAGCGAGACGCGTCCCGCTCGAATGCGTTATTATCATCGCACGCATATGCACGCTAATGCGTAATCACGCGTGAGAGCGTGCGTGGCGTAGCGTAAAACGAGGGATGGAGGGAGAGGATGAGCTCCTGTTTAAGCAATTCCCGAGCATAACGCAGCAACGCTCCCGGGCATTTGGCCAGCTATATGAACTTTACATTTTTCGTTTACCTTCGCCGAAGGGGGTCCCGAGGTCGTAGATTTTTCCATTTTCCGACGTTGAAATTGTTTACCGCTCTACTTCGCCCGATAACAGATAACAACTCGTCTTGCCATATTGTTCTCTTGGTCGCGAGTAAATAACTTAATATTGTTTCAATTATCGACTCTTGTCTCGTTAAAATAAGTCGCGCAAAGTACATATTTTATAACAGTATTTATTTATCGCGTTTGAATATCGACGTTTTATATAGTTACTAGTAAGAGTCATTCTCTCTATCGATCTAAAATGTTTAATTAAATGATATTGCAACGCGATCTCATTCTTTGTATGAGTCATTTTTTATATTTATGCAACAAGATATTAGATTACTAAGGAGATAAGATTATTTTAATTTCCTTACTTCCAATGTGAAATGTTGACACATTGAATATACTCTTTCGCACCTCTTTATTCGCTTCACTCACACGTCAGCCAGGAAGATCGTAACTTATCCCTCCATCAACGTCCGGCACTTGTCATAGCGCTACATCCTCAAGAAAAATCTCGCTTTTCTCTTCTATTCGGCACGACAAATCAAAGACGACGGTGCTTTATCGCTCCGAGACCTTTTTTATCCTCCGTTCTTAGACATCGTCGTTCGATAATTTCCGCGCAAGGATGGAATCTGGCTGTTACATGCCGGATGCAGTCGCTCCCTCGGACCGGGCTCATTGTTCGAAACAAAGAAAAGAATAATGGCGCCAGCTAGTTTTCTTTTTTTTTATTATTCGCCAGACACTATCGATTTTTGTTCGCTCACGGCGAATAAAGGCGAAATGAACAGACATGTTTACATGTTATTGATGAAGGAAATTCTTCGTGATTTCACAATATCACAAATTCTGCAATATTACGGCTAGGAAATATGGTAGTAATATTTTATGCAAGTTCTCGCGCATCTTTTTAAATTATGTAATAATTATCAAAGACGAAGTCGAATGAGAAAAGAGAAAAATGCAATTTACGGAAACGTTACGAGACTTTCTTTTAATTTATCCATCGAGAAACGTATCCTGAATTGCTTCGATGGACAAGACGGACAGAATGATTCATCGTCGTTCGATACATTCGGCGCGAAAAAAAAGCAGCTTCCGATGAAACGCAGTCGCTATTCGTCGGCTGTCACCGAACGTCACGTGAGATGCGAATTGATTGGGACGCGGAGCGATTCGTTTCAGCATTCGTTACGGATATGATTCATCGGGATTAAAAATTGCGGCGCCGTCTATCGTGAGGGAGTTGGTTGGCCGTTTCTCTTAGATTACGTCAGTGAGTCATTCGTTTGCGGTTTTAAATGCATTCACTAGCTCCGCCGTTTCACCGTATTCGATGCAATATGCATGCGTCGCATTGAGATGCGAGCTATAATTTTAAATGCGAAAAAGAATATTCGATCTATATCGCGTCTTTGACACAATGATTTTAAAATTGAATAATTCATACCTCTAAAGCCCCGAAAATATCCGAAATTCCGGCGATTCGAAGTGATTCGTAGATACGGAAATTCAACGATCCAAAGATCTAAAGATTCAAGGCTTTCCAAGTGTTTCACAAATTTGCGGTTTCAAGGATCTAGCTACTTGGAAATTCTGAGCCCGTTGCAATTCAAAGATCTTTCCCTTTGTTCAATAGTACTCCATCTTCATTTGCATCGCAATTATCATTTTCCCGCGGAAACAGCGTTGATGCTGCAACAACATCGACGTCATTTGTCTGAATCTCGAAGGAAACTTCGAGAGATCGGCGCGCACATATAAGGAGAAAATTTATTAGCTATTACCGGAAGATCTCTGAACAGGGGGAGGGAGGTGATCGATAGTGTAGGGTGCTTTTGACGACCTTGGAAATCCGGCACGTTGGATTGATGGATGCACCGATGGTTATACGCTCGTACGGTCTTGTTCTCTATTGCTGCCACTCATGTCTACAGAAATTTATGGTCGACAAAACGGAATATTTCTATGTATTCATAATCACCGAAAACTTCGTGAACATAGACGAGAATAAAATCGTAAAAATATCAGATGATTGGACTTGCTGTTACACTTGTCAATTATACACAAGAATATTCTAACGTAGTTTAAAATGTTAATTCGTTTTCCTATAAATTGCTTTAGATGCAGATTACTGTAATAAATTGTGATTTTACGAGACCTTATTAGCGTCTGTCATTCTTAATCATTTACCGCCTTTCTTTTATTATTCCGAGTTTCAATCTGTAATGTAATTACTATAAACATTGCGATATTATTACACTTACACGTGATCTAATTTTCTACATTATCAATTCACGATCGAAATTGATCAGACTCAATGGAATCTCGAGTCTTCCCGCCTTTTCCGTTCCTTCTGTTGGCCAGGTCGCGCTTGTTCAACGTCTCGTAATTTCATAATCGATATTTCAATTAGCGCGCGCGTCGGAGGGACGGGACAGCGCGTTAAAAGGAAGTAACGAGCCGGGTTGTAAATGCATACGATGTGCCCCAGACATGGAAGGTCTTTATACATATAGTTGGTGGGAGAACGAGTGACTGCTAACCGCCGTATCGAGGCAGGTACGCCGGTACCTGTACCTACTTTAGCCGATCTCCGTGTAATTAATGTCCTCGCTTGTCGGAGCTAATGACGTTTAACACGTGTCTGATGGGAGTAAATGTCGATCGGTTCGATATACGTCGACGTAATAAGCATGACGCGCCTACCGGCGACGGCAACCCGCGCTGGATTAATTAAACCGGATCAAGAATGTTCATCGTCAGCGTTATCACATGCAAATTTGAAATGTTGCAATACCCATTTTAATCTGTAATCACGTGTATTAACACCTTTTTTTTATTTTGTTAAAACTAATTTGGATTTAAAGCGTAGAGCGATGCATTTGCGCGAGAGATTTTCTAATTTTCTCCTACCAATAATATAGTGCGGACATGCTGCGCGCGTGCGTGTAAAATTTAATCAGCCTCTTGAGATTTTCTTTCCCCTATCATACGTATTATACACACATACATACATACGTATATATGTATGTATTTCACGTGCTGGTAACGAATGAGAAGGATGTTGGAACGGAGAATTAATTAAAGACCCGCGAGAGTAATCCCGCGGATTAAGCAGATACACGCGGCTGTTCGTTTCCGGAAAAAAAGACCGTTAGTATTACTTTTTACATTTTTCCGGCTATTGTTTGGAAAAAAGAGATTCGCCGATTCGTCGCTTTCGACGTAACGAACGATCGCGCATCTTTAAGATATGGTTGAAATAAGAGATGAGAACCCCCTCTTGCTTGTCAAGCCGTACCGTATGGCGCATTCAGACTACATAAATCTCTTTCTCTCTCTCTCGCAGACACTTTCCGGTTAAGCGGCGCGCTGGGACGATCGATAAATCATGGTCTGCCTTTCGAAAACTCGACGGCAGGATGTATCGATGAGACTATCGTGTCACGTTGCCGAGATAATGCCCTTTGGCAATACATTTGCGTACGTTCCCGAGGTTAATGAAGGCACACACGTTACGTACAGTAGGTCTAGCGTTTGTGCCATCGGCGACCTTATGCGCCGCGTTGCGCCCATGATCGTCATGGATACGTTTAATTCGTCCAATTGCATTAGTAGTGTAGATAAGCAGCTTAAACCGAGAGCTGAATCATCCATCGCTATTGCGCCGGAGCGAAATCGCGCTGCTGAATCATCGTCGATCGCGAGATCGGTTAAGAGAAAGGGCCCGGAGGCCTTTTGACAGCGCGCGATCAATTAGCGTTTGAACGACGCACTGGCGTTTCGCCGCGGAAATTGCATCGGGGATGCAAAGCCATCGATTGTAACGCGCTGCTGCCGTGCCTTTTAGTGGAACGGAGATTCCATCGCGCTGTTAATTTGCCGTTCTCGCGCGACATCCTTCCTGGATTTAAATCCCCCGATTATCTTCTTTCAAACGTCATTAATAGATCGTGATCAGATACTCGTGCTTCGAGCGTTCATAAATAATTATAAAAATGTAATATCTTCATAATTGCTTTTTATCCGATTTCTGCGAGAAATATTTGTGATTTTATTGTGAATACGTTTTTCATCATCGACGCCCCGAGGGAATAATTTCCTTTCCCATTTCTCGTAATCAGATCGAGCGCGAAAGACAATATATCCGCTGGGCTAATTTGCAACAGCCTTCTCTCCGGGCACGGCATTATTAACATTCGCTCGCGGATCCTTTATTCCGCGAAACACTGGTCCCCCGTGATGATACCGAGGATCATGCAGGCGCATCTAGTCGGCCAAGCAGAGCCAGCTAGAGCGAAACCGGCGGGAAAGCGAGGTAAAACGTGGGCTTTTGTGCTTCCTTTGAGTTAACAATTATCCGAGCATGAAGGGGGCGTCGTCCCATGCCAAAAAGACGGCTTTTCCACAGAGAGACAGAGTCGCGTGTCTCTCTGTGCTGGCCCGCAAGGAACAAGAGTGGACCCGGTTGAATAGACGGTGATGCGGGGTAGGAGGGAAAAGAGTACGGTGAAGGAGGAGGAGACAGGCCCTTTCATCAGATTCTACGTCGAGACCTTCTTCCTGCTTCTCCCTTTCTCCCGCTGCCGCGCTTTTGCGACGCCAACTTCTTCCTGTCCTCGTCCCCGTGCACAATGGAAGTCGTGAGTCTCGGATGGCAATATACGCTTCATTAGTTCCTCGATCATCGGCGCACGTCCGCTCCGTTACCGTCGCGTGTCTCCCGGGGGTTGCGAGCACGTTCGATCCTTTCGATTAAATAGAACCAGATTCGTCGGATTTGATTAGCTCGCTTATGTAATCTTGGTAATCTTGAGATTCAAATGGTCCGAATACAAAATGGCATGCTAATTTTTAATCACAATCAACTTCCCATTCATCCCGCAATCAATTCCATTCTGTTTTACCTCTCGTTTGAGAATGTACTTTGTCGTGTATGATGTTTGATTCCGCAAAATTTTACAAAATTTTTTACTTAACGATGACAAGAGAAACTCAATTTTTTTCATCGTATTTAACGCACAAAATATGAGATTTGAAAATACGAGAATCGTCACTCGAGCACACGATAAATAAAAAAAAAATATATTTTTTTGTATTTTTAAAATATTTTAAAATTTAAGAGAGAGAGAGAGAGAGAGAGACAAGAAAATTTCACAAATCGTGGAGAATATGCCTTGCGTTTACGATTCAAATATTACGGATGGATAAGTTTCCGGACAGATTGTGTAAAATTGTGCGAGCACGTGCGCATAATATAATACATCGATTGTCTTTAAGGATTTCACACGTCGTGCAGTTCCGATTTTCCCACCGCTATTTTTTTCTATTTTATATTCTCTTTTAGCCACACTTTTCACGCGCTGTGCGTTTGTCGCGATTTCCGTACGCGTGTTCGCTATTTCTCATGGCAGTTTAAACTAGCATCGCGAAACGGCAAGTCGATTTACCCAGGGCACGCACGCAAAGCCGTCTTAATGGCTTTACGAGGAGACGTTTTGCGCGTCGGTTTGACAAACCGCCTATTTATTTCTGTATACATAATAATCCGTGTTTATTAGCTCTTTGATCGTATTCTGTGCTATTCTGACAGGAGAAAACCTCGATAAATTTGAAGAACAAAAGATTTTAAAGCAACTGTTTAAGCAAGGGGAAAAAAAAGAGAGCGAAAGTCGGTCTTTTCCCTTCATTCTTTACTTGACTGCAACGATGCAATTTAAAGCAGCTTAAATTCTCGCATCCGAACAGGTCCATACGCTTGTACATTCGCGGATGCGGAAGCGGAAGCGGCTTGCGAGACTACGGAATTCAGCCTCGCCGATATATCTCGCGCAAATAAATTTGAACTCTCATATCCAGACGTGGCGGCGGTCGCGTTCGTGGGTCCGACCTTAAATTTTCTTAACGCGCCGCGCGTATATTACTGAGTTCCGATAGCGGGTGAGAGCTCGACGGAGGGTGACTTTTGTGCCCGCCATACGGAAAGATTCCCAACGGTATGCTCCGCCGTCGTGGCTGTAGATAGCACATATCTACAATTTATCCTCGGATATCCGCCAGCCCGAAATATTCCAAGCCGAAAATCGGCACGAACGTACATGAAATCCCTTCATTCTCGAATCTAAGAATTCGGAAAAGGAAGGATCTCCAAGTTTCCAAGTTGAATCTTAAAGTACGAGAAAGAAATTCAACAAAAGTAAATTCAGAGCAATCGAGGATTTTAAACTACCAAAAATATAAAATCATAATTATTTAAAAATATATAATGACATATTGAATATCCGGTTTAAAACCAGAATTGTTAAATTGAAGTATATTTGTGAAATCTTCTCAAGAATTTAAAATGCTTCAAATGTAAAGAATCTAAGAGTCGTCGGGAATGCACCGCAAACGCGTCTTTCGTAACGCCGATTCTGTCGACATCGGCCAAGTTCCGGGGCGGTGGCCAATCCTAGAAAAGAGAGATATTGAATCGATAAAAGCCATCCCCGCGGAATTTTACGGTCCGATCTTCCTGTTGGAAGAGACGATTTACGACCACCGCCTTTTTCCGTTGCTATCTGCTCGGCTTACGCGCGCGTATTTTCTTTATTAACTGTCTATACTCGACACAATTTTTCTCTATAAAATTAGTACGCGCATTATCTCGCGCCGAACGTGCACAGTGGCAATTTCGATACCGACTAATGCACCTTCGATCACGCCGATCGGCTCGAGCCGAGTCCGAGCTGTTCCCGCATTGTTTCTTGTCGAGCTAAGGTATCTCGATGAACACGCAGCTCGCGTAATTTTAACGTAAGGGGATTAACAACGATGCTGTGGACAAACCGATTATCTATAAGGCATAAGGCTTCTCGATAAGGGACTGGCTTAATGCACGGAGAACGTCGGATTACACCGGCATTGCCTCGGGAAAAGACAACGTTGATGCGCCGACGATAGCCATGTGAGAACCTAATTGAAGTGGGCGTGGACGATAACAACTCATCCATATGAGACTCAGCCACGCAAACTTCTCGTTCGTGCGGATTCGCTGACCTAAGGAGAGATTAATTCGATAAACGGATGTTAGCGTCTGACGATTTTCAGGTCCCATAAACCGAGGAATCTATAAATAGTCTGTATCTAAAAATGTAAGGAAACGTGTCTCGCAGAAATTTATTTAGAGGGTGAATCAAAGCGCATCCGAGATTAGTAAAGATTTCCGAGAATTCGAATATGGCAGAGAAAATCCGAGAATTTGGGAATCTACGAAAATTTGACTTTAGAATTCGACGAAAATATCTGACAATTGTATAAGTGAGAGATGCAAGTTAAAATCGAAGGCTTGTAGCGATGGAAAGGCTCGAGCGTATCGAAGAGGCTTCGCCGGCAGCAGATGTATTTCACACGATAACGACTTTAGTTACGGTGTCATTCGTCGGTAACCCCCGTTGACATCTGGTAGACCGTTCGCATAATGGAGCCCCCTCAAAATTCACGACGCGACGCTTGCGAGGCGAGGGGTTTTGTGGGACGTCGTCGACGGAAAATCGTCGTCGCGGCCGGCCCGGGGCGGATCATGCGAAACCGAGATGAGCGTGTAATCTTTGTTGCACCCTGTATTGTCAGCGTTTCACGTGAATGGCGGGCCCCAGGGATATCGATGTCTTTCGAGTGAGGAGCGGCACGTTGGGGCCCGGTCGCCCAGAGGGGCATTCATCAAACCGTAATTCCTTTTCGCTTTTGTCGCGTGGCAGGCGGTCCGTACGTGATGAAAAGTCGAATCGCGGTTTTTCCACCGGGCGTCCGTTCGTCCGTCAGGGAAGCCATGCGAAAATAGTGTTATTTTTCCGACACAGCGGCCACGCCCGCCGAAGGGCATGTGATAAAAACGCGAATAAAAAATTACCGATGACACATTTATTGTATGATAATAAAAAAAATTTTTTTATGCGGATTATATTAGAAAAGGATATAAATCTGAAAATATACAATTTAATTTATACGATTAATAACAACACGACGCACTATTCCGTTATTTTTTTTCCTCCGATAATTTTTTCTCGCGATTTTTTTTACATTTAAGCGTTAAAATGAGAAAGAGGGAACAACTCTGTTGGTACTTCCGGCGTTCGATACATTCGGCGCGAAAAAAAAAGCAGCTTCCGATGAAACGCAGTCGCTATTCGTCGGCTGTCACCGAACGTCACGTGAGATGCGAATTGATTGGGACGCGGAGCGATTCGTTTCAGCATTCGTTACGGATATGATTCATCGGGATTAAAAATTGCGGCGCCGTCTATCGTGAGGGAGTTGGTTGGCCGTTTCTCTTAGATTACGTCAGTGAGTCATTCGTTTGCGGTTTTAAATGCATTCACTAGCTCCGCCGTTTCACCGTATTCGATGCAATATGCATGCGTCGCATTGAGATGCGAGCTATAATTTTAAATGCGAAAAAGAATATTCGATCTATATCGCGTCTTTGACACAATGATTTTAAAATTGAATAATTCATACCTCTAAAGCCCCGAAAATATCCGAAATTCCGGCGATTCGAAGTGATTCGTAGATACGGAAATTCAACGATCCACAAAGATCTAAAGATTCAAGGCTTTCCAAGTGTTTCACAAATTTGCGGTTTCAAGGATCTAGCTACTTGGAAATTCTGAGCCCGTTGCAATTCAAAGATCTTTCCCTTTGTTCAATAGTACTCCATCTTCATTTGCATCGCAATTATCATTTTCCCGCGGAAACAGCGTTGATGCTGCAACAACATCGACGTCATTTGTCTGAATCTCGAAGGAAACTTCGAGAGATCGGCGCGCACATATAAGGAGAAAATTTATTAGCTATTACCGGAAGATCTCTGAACAGGGGGAGGGAGGTGATCGATAGTGTAGGGTGCTTTTGACGACCTTGGAAATCCGGCACGTTGGATTGATGGATGCACCGATGGTTATACGCTCGTACGGTCTTGTTCTCTATTGCTGCCACTCATGTCTACAGAAATTTATGGTCGACAAAACGGAATATTTCTATGTATTCATAATCACCGAAAACTTCGTGAACATAGACGAGAATAAAATCGTAAAAATATCAGATGATTGGACTTGCTGTTACACTTGTCAATTATACACAAGAATATTCTAACGTAGTTTAAAATGTTAATTCGTTTTCCTATAAATTGCTTTAGATGCAGATTACTGTAATAAATTGTGATTTTACGAGACCTTATTAGCGTCTGTCATTCTTAATCATTTACCGCCTTTCTTTTATTATTCCGAGTTTCAATCTGTAATGTAATTACTATAAACATTGCGATATTATTACACTTACACGTGATCTAATTTTCTACATTATCAATTCACGATCGAAATTGATCAGACTCAATGGAATCTCGAGTCTTCCCGCCTTTTCCGTTCCTTCTGTTGGCCAGGTCGCGCTTGTTCAACGTCTCGTAATTTCATAATCGATATTTCAATTAGCGCGCGCGTCGGAGGGACGGGACAGCGCGTTAAAAGGAAGTAACGAGCCGGGTTGTAAATGCATACGATGTGCCCCAGACATGGAAGGTCTTTATACATATAGTTGGTGGGAGAACGAGTGACTGCTAACCGCCGTATCGAGGCAGGTACGCCGGTACCTGTACCTACTTTAGCCGATCTCCGTGTAATTAATGTCCTCGCTTGTCGGAGCTAATGACGTTTAACACGTGTCTGATGGGAGTAAATGTCGATCGGTTCGATATACGTCGACGTAATAAGCATGACGCGCCTACCGGCGACGGCAACCCGCGCTGGATTAATTAAACCGGATCAAGAATGTTCATCGTCAGCGTTATCACATGCAAATTTGAAATGTTGCAATACCCATTTTAATCTGTAATCACGTGTATTAACACCTTTTTTTTATTTTGTTAAAACTAATTTGGATTTAAAGCGTAGAGCGATGCATTTGCGCGAGAGATTTTCTAATTTTCTCCTACCAATAATATAGTGCGGACATGCTGCGCGCGTGCGTGTAAAATTTAATCAGCCTCTTGAGATTTTCTTTCCCCTATCATACGTATTATACACACATACATACATACGTATATATGTATGTATTTCACGTGCTGGTAACGAATGAGAAGGATGTTGGAACGGAGAATTAATTAAAGACCCGCGAGAGTAATCCCGCGGATTAAGCAGATACACGCGGCTGTTCGTTTCCGGAAAAAAAGACCGTTAGTATTACTTTTTACATTTTTCCGGCTATTGTTTGGAAAAAAGAGATTCGCCGATTCGTCGCTTTCGACGTAACGAACGATCGCGCATCTTTAAGATATGGTTGAAATAAGAGATGAGAACCCCCTCTTGCTTGTCAAGCCGTACCGTATGGCGCATTCAGACTACATAAATCTCTTTCTCTCTCTCTCGCAGACACTTTCCGGTTAAGCGGCGCGCTGGGACGATCGATAAATCATGGTCTGCCTTTCGAAAACTCGACGGCAGGATGTATCGATGAGACTATCGTGTCACGTTGCCGAGATAATGCCCTTTGGCAATACATTTGCGTACGTTCCCGAGGTTAATGAAGGCACACACGTTACGTACAGTAGGTCTAGCGTTTGTGCCATCGGCGACCTTATGCGCCGCGTTGCGCCCATGATCGTCATGGATACGTTTAATTCGTCCAATTGCATTAGTAGTGTAGATAAGCAGCTTAAACCGAGAGCTGAATCATCCATCGCTATTGCGCCGGAGCGAAATCGCGCTGCTGAATCATCGTCGATCGCGAGATCGGTTAAGAGAAAGGGCCCGGAGGCCTTTTGACAGCGCGCGATCAATTAGCGTTTGAACGACGCACTGGCGTTTCGCCGCGGAAATTGCATCGGGGATGCAAAGCCATCGATTGTAACGCGCTGCTGCCGTGCCTTTTAGTGGAACGGAGATTCCATCGCGCTGTTAATTTGCCGTTCTCGCGCGACATCCTTCCTGGATTTAAATCCCCCGATTATCTTCTTTCAAACGTCATTAATAGATCGTGATCAGATACTCGTGCTTCGAGCGTTCATAAATAATTATAAAAATGTAATATCTTCATAATTGCTTTTTATCCGATTTCTGCGAGAAATATTTGTGATTTTATTGTGAATACGTTTTTCATCATCGACGCCCCGAGGGAATAATTTCCTTTCCCATTTCTCGTAATCAGATCGAGCGCGAAAGACAATATATCCGCTGGGCTAATTTGCAACAGCCTTCTCTCCGGGCACGGCATTATTAACATTCGCTCGCGGATCCTTTATTCCGCGAAACACTGGTCCCCCGTGATGATACCGAGGATCATGCAGGCGCATCTAGTCGGCCAAGCAGAGCCAGCTAGAGCGAAACCGGCGGGAAAGCGAGGTAAAACGTGGGCTTTTGTGCTTCCTTTGAGTTAACAATTATCCGAGCATGAAGGGGGCGTCGTCCCATGCCAAAAAGACGGCTTTTCCACAGAGAGACAGAGTCGCGTGTCTCTCTGTGCTGGCCCGCAAGGAACAAGAGTGGACCCGGTTGAATAGACGGTGATGCGGGGTAGGAGGGAAAAGAGTACGGTGAAGGAGGAGGAGACAGGCCCTTTCATCAGATTCTACGTCGAGACCTTCTTCCTGCTTCTCCCTTTCTCCCGCTGCCGCGCTTTTGCGACGCCAACTTCTTCCTGTCCTCGTCCCCGTGCACAATGGAAGTCGTGAGTCTCGGATGGCAATATACGCTTCATTAGTTCCTCGATCATCGGCGCACGTCCGCTCCGTTACCGTCGCGTGTCTCCCGGGGGTTGCGAGCACGTTCGATCCTTTCGATTAAATAGAACCAGATTCGTCGGATTTGATTAGCTCGCTTATGTAATCTTGGTAATCTTGAGATTCAAATGGTCCGAATACAAAATGGCATGCTAATTTTTAATCACAATCAACTTCCCATTCATCCCGCAATCAATTCCATTCTGTTTTACCTCTCGTTTGAGAATGTACTTTGTCGTGTATGATGTTTGATTCCGCAAAATTTTACAAAATTTTTTACTTAACGATGACAAGAGAAACTCAATTTTTTTCATCGTATTTAACGCACAAAATATGAGATTTGAAAATACGAGAATCGTCACTCGAGCACACGATAAATAAAAAAAAAATATATTTTTTTGTATTTTTAAAATATTTTAAAATTTAAGAGAGAGAGAGAGAGAGAGAGACAAGAAAATTTCACAAATCGTGGAGAATATGCCTTGCGTTTACGATTCAAATATTACGGATGGATAAGTTTCCGGACAGATTGTGTAAAATTGTGCGAGCACGTGCGCATAATATAATACATCGATTGTCTTTAAGGATTTCACACGTCGTGCAGTTCCGATTTTCCCACCGCTATTTTTTTCTATTTTATATTCTCTTTTAGCCACACTTTTCACGCGCTGTGCGTTTGTCGCGATTTCCGTACGCGTGTTCGCTATTTCTCATGGCAGTTTAAACTAGCATCGCGAAACGGCAAGTCGATTTACCCAGGGCACGCACGCAAAGCCGTCTTAATGGCTTTACGAGGAGACGTTTTGCGCGTCGGTTTGACAAACCGCCTATTTATTTCTGTATACATAATAATCCGTGTTTATTAGCTCTTTGATCGTATTCTGTGCTATTCTGACAGGAGAAAACCTCGATAAATTTGAAGAACAAAAGATTTTAAAGCAACTGTTTAAGCAAGGGGAAAAAAAAGAGAGCGAAAGTCGGTCTTTTCCCTTCATTCTTTACTTGACTGCAACGATGCAATTTAAAGCAGCTTAAATTCTCGCATCCGAACAGGTCCATACGCTTGTACATTCGCGGATGCGGAAGCGGAAGCGGCTTGCGAGACTACGGAATTCAGCCTCGCCGATATATCTCGCGCAAATAAATTTGAACTCTCATATCCAGACGTGGCGGCGGTCGCGTTCGTGGGTCCGACCTTAAATTTTCTTAACGCGCCGCGCGTATATTACTGAGTTCCGATAGCGGGTGAGAGCTCGACGGAGGGTGACTTTTGTGCCCGCCATACGGAAAGATTCCCAACGGTATGCTCCGCCGTCGTGGCTGTAGATAGCACATATCTACAATTTATCCTCGGATATCCGCCAGCCCGAAATATTCCAAGCCGAAAATCGGCACGAACGTACATGAAATCCCTTCATTCTCGAATCTAAGAATTCGGAAAAGGAAGGATCTCCAAGTTTCCAAGTTGAATCTTAAAGTACGAGAAAGAAATTCAACAAAAGTAAATTCAGAGCAATCGAGGATTTTAAACTACCAAAAATATAAAATCATAATTATTTAAAAATATATAATGACATATTGAATATCCGGTTTAAAACCAGAATTGTTAAATTGAAATATATTTGTGAAATCTTCTCAAGAATTTAAAATGCTTCAAATGTAAAGAATCTAAGAGTCGTCGGGAATGCACCGCAAACGCGTCTTTCGTAACGCCGATTCTGTCGACATCGGCCAAGTTCCGGGGCGGTGGCCAATCCTAGAAAAGAGAGATATTGAATCGATAAAAGCCATCCCCGCGGAATTTTACGGTCCGATCTTCCTGTTGGAAGAGACGATTTACGACCACCGCCTTTTTCCGTTGCTATCTGCTCGGCTTACGCGCGCGTATTTTCTTTATTAACTGTCTATACTCGACACAATTTTTCTCTATAAAATTAGTACGCGCATTATCTCGCGCCGAACGTGCACAGTGGCAATTTCGATACCGACTAATGCACCTTCGATCACGCCGATCGGCTCGAGCCGAGTCCGAGCTGTTCCCGCATTGTTTCTTGTCGAGCTAAGGTATCTCGATGAACACGCAGCTCGCGTAATTTTAACGTAAGGGGATTAACAACGATGCTGTGGACAAACCGATTATCTATAAGGCATAAGGCTTCTCGATAAGGGACTGGCTTAATGCACGGAGAACGTCGGATTACACCGGCATTGCCTCGGGAAAAGACAACGTTGATGCGCCGACGATAGCCATGTGAGAACCTAATTGAAGTGGGCGTGGACGATAACAACTCATCCATATGAGACTCAGCCACGCAAACTTCTCGTTCGTGCGGATTCGCTGACCTAAGGAGAGATTAATTCGATAAACGGATGTTAGCGTCTGACGATTTTCAGGTCCCATAAACCGAGGAATCTATAAATAGTCTGTATCTAAAAATGTAAGGAAACGTGTCTCGCAGAAATTTATTTAGAGGGTGAATCAAAGCGCATCCGAGATTAGTAAAGATTTCCGAGAATTCGAATATGGCAGAGAAAATCCGAGAATTTGGGAATCTACGAAAATTTGACTTTAGAATTCGACGAAAATATCTGACAATTGTATAAGTGAGAGATGCAAGTTAAAATCGAAGGCTTGTAGCGATGGAAAGGCTCGAGCGTATCGAAGAGGCTTCGCCGGCAGCAGATGTATTTCACACGATAACGACTTTAGTTACGGTGTCATTCGTCGGTAACCCCCGTTGACATCTGGTAGACCGTTCGCATAATGGAGCCCCCTCAAAATTCACGACGCGACGCTTGCGAGGCGAGGGGTTTTGTGGGACGTCGTCGACGGAAAATCGTCGTCGCGGCCGGCCCGGGGCGGATCATGCGAAACCGAGATGAGCGTGTAATCTTTGTTGCACCCTGTATTGTCAGCGTTTCACGTGAATGGCGGGCCCCAGGGATATCGATGTCTTTCGAGTGAGGAGCGGCACGTTGGGGCCCGGTCGCCCAGAGGGGCATTCATCAAACCGTAATTCCTTTTCGCTTTTGTCGCGTGGCAGGCGGTCCGTACGTGATGAAAAGTCGAATCGCGGTTTTTCCACCGGGCGTCCGTTCGTCCGTCAGGGAAGCCATGCGAAAATAGTGTTATTTTTCCGACACAGCGGCCACGCCCGCCGAAGGGCATGTGATAAAAACGCGAATAAAAAATTACCGATGACACATTTATTGTATGATAATAAAAAAAATTTTTTTATGCGGATTATATTAGAAAAGGATATAAATCTGAAAATATACAATTTAATTTATACGATTAATAACAACACGACGCACTATTCCGTTATTTTTTTTCCTCCGATAATTTTTTCTCGCGATTTTTTTTACATTTAAGCGTTAAAATGAGAAAGAGGGAACAACTCTGTTGGTACTTCCGGCAAGAAAGTCCGAAGTCGTCTTTCCGCAGGGAATCGCATCCCACTTCAATCTCGGTACTTATGGGAGTCGTTAAGAGGCGGATTCAATGGGAAAGTCCCTCGGTTCGCGCGTTCATTACGGCCACAAGAGGCCAGCCCTTGAAGATTACGTCGCCACTTTGGCTTTTTCACGGGAGACGTTGCAATCAAACACGGAACGAGCAAACCGAACGGGAACAATAAACATTTTCTAAATTGACTGCAAAGCGAGCGACAATTTTGCTAGAAATTTCGCTTCTCTTTACAACGATCGCACGTACTGCGAAATGCTTGAATTAATCGCTAATTTGCGATTAATTCAAGATGAACTGAAAAGATATTGTATGAAATAAAAATAGATCGACAGATCTACATGCTAATATTTTTCAGTATACGAAGTACCTATCGCGTTCCTAAAATTGAATATCGATTCGGAATGGCATACTGCTTACTAACATTACATACATAACGTTGCATATATCGTTGAGAAAAAACGCCCGCGTGTAATGCATCGTCGTAGAAACACCTATCATTCAGCTAGTCTCAAGCGTCCTTTTTCGATTCGCTTCAAATGCTTTTTATATGACGGAATGGCATGCCGTTTGTCGCTCTTGCGGATGCATTATTAGGTATATTTCCATAGAAGGAAAAACGAGTCATTTTTCAGTAAAACACATTGTCCTTATCGTTTTTTTTTTTTTTTTTTAAGCGACTATCGCGCACATCTTCCAATATTCCATACGTTGCAAAAAGATCAAAGAAAGCAATTTTAAATTAACTAACTAATTTTGCGCAGAGATAAAAATTAGACGATAGAAATCTGAAATCTAACAAAGGAAATATCCAAATTGGAAATCTATTTTCAACCTAAAGATTTAAATAATTCAGATAGCAAGAGATAACTTATATATAAAAGTATTATTTTAGTCTTGTCATCTTTTTATATAATATAAATATGTCATCTGCCGGTAAAAATATATTATTTATCATCCAGCAAAATAAAAATTTAATTAAAATTTACGTTGAATTAAATTTAAAAACATTATATCAAGAATCGCCGTACTTTCACGCGTAAGATCTCTATCTCTTGCAGATCGCAACGACAGATCGAGAGATCGGCGGACAAATCGTCGGACTTCTGCGGAGGAAGGGGGAGGAAATGATCAAATGATAAACGATAATGATGCGTCTTTGAAAAATTGTCCTTTCCATTTCTTGCGGAAGAGCCAATGGTGCGTTCGCGAGGGTGACAGATGGCAAGTCGTTCGTCCAAACACACACACACACACACACACACACACACACACACACACACACACATATATATAGATCAGTTCGGAGGAGCGGTGAATGCGAGCCAAGAAGCAAAGAAACGGGTTGCGAGAACACTCTTTGCCTTCGTTCGCTGCAAATATAAATCAGTTTCGTGCTCACCTCCCACCGTTATACGACGTCTCATTCTTACGTGATGCGACCGTAAGGTATCGAATGTGCGCCATTGACTTGTCGAAAGATACGTCGCATTTCTATCGTCGTATCACGTCGCGACGTCGATTTTCTATTTCCTTTATGTGTTCCTGCGATTCGGAAAATTATCATTTTACGAACGATGAAATATGATACGTACGTTTGGCTTGAATTCCACCTTTCCAATGCTTTCTTCTTTCCAACTCTTTATTGTTTTAAATCTCTATAGTACAGCAAAAGCAATGTAGATATATGTATGTATATCATCGTAAAAGATAATAATAAAGTATTTATGATTATACAATTTTCAAAGGCTGTCGATTATGGATATCGTGCGAAATGTGTTTTGCAGGCGGTCTTATAGAAAGATGCATAGGAAGCGAAATATTTTCGCTCGAAGGAGCCCGAAGAAACCGCAAACTACCTTTCCATTTGGTTCGCATTACGTACACTCCAAATAATTCATTCGTCATCCCGACTTGATAGCGACGGTCGTCGATGTATTCGTCGCGGCGTATTCGAGTATTCAAGAGACTCGCGCGGAGCCCGCATCGACTCCGAATCCAGCTTGTTTCCGGATTCTTCCGACAATGTCGCGCGCACGAGGAAATAATACGAAGCTCGACTCCAGACACCTGCCTGCAGAAACATGCACGGCTCGAATTCAAAGCCACCCTTTGCCCACATCGCGACGGCTTCTCAGAATGCATGCACGTACCGCGGATGAGGGTGTAGAGTGCATCACGCGGAGAGATTCAGGTCCCTCATCCTCAAACGCGCGACATTTTTACCCGCACAAACGCACGATTAAATGCGATTTCCTCTAGTTTCTCTCTTTCTCTCTTCGGTAATTTGATTTTGCGATATTCCACTCTTGGAGAATATATTCTAATATTAATGTATATTTCTCAATTGAATCGCGATGTGAAAATTATTCCTGGTCGGAAACGTCATTAGCATTGTCAACGTTCTGTTGCGAAATTAATTATTAGACGAAAGAGACTCGATTATTAAACAAACGACGCGGATGAGAAGCACGCTATGGTCTGACTAATTCTATATTTTCCATACTGATAATTTGCCGACATAGCTTTGCCGGTGTAGCTTTGGCCTCGGGCAATATTTCGAGCAGCGCAAGAACGCGCGGCCGCGGTAAAGGGTTCATTTAGTATGCGGCTTTTCGATTAAGTGGCGCGGGCACATTGGGGGCTGCGAGGAGGTGCGGAGGATGCGTATCGAAGACATGCGGAATGCGGTACACCGGGCGACGACAAAACGAGCTCAAGCTGAAATTCGCAACAAGGATATCCGTAGAACCGTAGTAATGTTTGCGCCGGATATATTCGCGCGCGGGCATCTAGCCGCATACGTGAAATGCCTGGCGCGCCGAAAGCATGGCACGACGAGAGGAGGAGGGAGGGAAGGGCTCTGCAAACGATCCATGTAAACGTTGCCGGTAAATGGAACTGATTGCTTCTCCCGGGGCCCGACGTGTACTGCGGGGCCACGTATACGTCAAACACGAACGTATGTATATGTGTATATGTTGCGTGTATGTGGTGGTGACACGAGCGACACGTATGTCCCCGGTGAGGGGATTAGCCGGAAGGACGGCCGGATTCTTCTTCGATTGGCCAAAGTAGGATGAAAATCCGCGTGCTCGCTTCCACTCTCTCACCTATCGCGAAATATTTGCCGTGCGAATTATTTTAAAGCTACGTGCGGATTCTCGCCGTCCCGGCCGCTCTCGAATTCTTTCTCGTTCTCAAATAATCGGGATATTTATTCATCGAAGAACTCTCGCGTTTTTGAATCGTCGAATTTTTGGAATCTATTTTCAAGCTCTTCGTTATTCAGACATTTGGTTAATTATATATCAGATCACGGATCTTTAAATATATCTTTAAATATATCTTTAAATAATTTATATCTTTAAAAGTTCAAATAACTTTGACGGTTTTAATTTGAAGGCTTTTATCAAATTCTACGAAGAATATCAAAATTATCAATAGTTTTATCATTTTAATTGCATGCAAGATGAAACGTCTAAAGATACATTTTTATTCTATTAAGACGACGGACACGAATTCTTTATCTATTTGGTAACCGGTAAGCCGATGTCAACGTACTCGACATGATGATAAATCGTTGGGCGACGCCACCGGTGGCAAATGTTTTTCCTCTGCGCGCTGCATTATCGGGAAACAATTTAAGAGCAGCAACATTTACGTAGAGAGCAATAAGTGCATCTAATGTGGTTTAATGGTTCCGCGTGGAATGTGTCGTCCGTCCATTTTTCTCGCTTAATAAGATTTTTTTTAGATAAAATGGAACTTTAAAGAACATAATTTTTTTAAACAAAAAAGAGCACACGACAGATTTAATGTTAGTTTCTACTAAATTAAATAAATCAAGTAATTGTATCAAAAAAAAAGTTTTTTAAATGCGATAAAAATTACATGTTATTCATTTTTTTCTCTATCTCTCTTCTTCTCTTTATCTATCCGATATCGTAAAAATACTGCGACCTCAATTTTGATAATACATTCTTTACACAATTCGCGAAAAATTGATTCAATAAAAGCATACCATTAATTATTAAAGTTATTTGGAAATTCTAGGATAGTTTATACGTGAACGATGCGGCAATCATTATACATATATGTAATTTGATATTCTGAAACATTATTGGCAGCTCCATTCGATCAGCATCGTTTGGCTTATGGCTTTCAATGAAAAATGTAAAAAAGATGAGATAGCCGGAAGTAGTTCTACGAATATACAATACTTCGTAATGCAAGACTATTGTCATCATCGCCGGCGGATAATCGACAATAATTGGCCCGCGATCAAGCCGGTGATAAATTTCCCATTACCTGAAGTTCTCAATATTCCTGTAGGACTAAAACGACAGCCTTACAGTGCGAGAGCGCGATACAAAATAATCAGCAACGACAATGACATTTTTGAAAAATCACCTTGTCGTATCTTTTTTTGCGGAAATCCGGGACATTGCGAGATGACAGATGGCAAGTCGTAGACGCGAGGGAAGGGAGTTTGCCGAGACTCGTTAAGCGAGAGAGTACTTTAGCCCGAGGTAAAGTAAACGTAACAATCTGCTATCAATCCCAAGATATTACGATCCTGATAATGGAGCTTGATATTCGAGGATCTCTCTTCGTTCGAGGTTCTCTAAGATACTTCGTATAAGGTACAAGAATGTCGGTTTGTTACGGCCGCAAGATTCGAAAATCGTAATCCGCCCGGATCCAAAGAGATTTGAAGATTCAAGTTCGTGCGATATTTGCCGGAGTTTCCCGCAAGCCTCATTCAATTTTCCGCCGAGAGTTTACGTAACTGTTTCCATTATGCGACGAGCATATTGATAGGCCGGTACATGCAGTCCACGTACTATACTGTCGTACTATCGACGCCAATGTTAAATAACAACGTTGGCACGACGCCGACGCCCGACTGTCTCGTGAGGCGTTTAATTACAGTAACGGTTAGTTTGCGAGCAAAAGCCATCGTCGAGTCGTGCATACGCGACGAGATGACGGCGCGACAAACTGATCGTATTCACGAGAGAATGACTACCCTCGTCCGATCTCGTATAATGATAATTGATTCCCTCAGAACCATCGAGCCGTGAAATTGTACCTGATGTACGCTTTGAAACGCACATACACGTCAATTTCGGTTCCGTCTATTAAATATAATAAAAAATTTAATCATAACATTTTATCTAAAAAGGGATTTTATATTTTATCAAAGACGTATTTTTCTTTTTTTTTACTTTATTGTTTCTTTTTAACGTTTTCATAATTTTTTTTTTTTTTTTTTTTTTTTTTTTTTTTTTTTTTTTTTTTTTTTTTTTTTTTTTAACTTTTTTATAATTTTTTTTTTTTTTTTTTTTTGGTTAATTATTATGGAAACGAGTTGTGAAAATAGAGTTGACGTTACTACTCAATCTACCGACATAAAATATGTAACGCCATTTATTTCTTGAAATGGCACTTACCGCAACGCAATGGCTACGTTACCTCAATTTAATTATAGCGGTTGAGGTGTTAATGAAGTAGAATATCTAGCGAAATATTTATCAAATAACATATTCGTCCCGTCAAATATTTCGGTGGTTGTACGACGCGCCTGCTTTGCCGCGATAAACAATGCATACGATTAAGTTTTCCATTTACACGGCGCCGCAATTCGAGCGGATGAAAAATTCAACGACCGCGATTTTCAGAGTTCTTGCGCGCTTCAATTACTGTGTCTATCTTTCTCCCGTATTAATCTATGCAAATGAAAGCACCATTTGCATTATCATTGTGTATATGTGTATGTCGCGCGAGTGGTTTAACGCTGTAAATTTGATAGAATTTTTCGTCAGACTTGAAACAGGCGATCGTAACCCGCTCTCTACACGTATAATAATTAATAAAAAAGCAAATAAATGCAATTTCAATTATATGATTCTCAATTTGTGAATAATATCGTTCTAATTATGCTTCTCCCTGATAACTCTTCGCACACCCAATTATATAAGTTGTCGTTATTTATAAAAGGAAATTTAATTAAAGACTCGGTGCATCGGTCGTTCTTAGTCGTCGAGCTGGCCGACACACGAAGTCTCGTCTCTTCCAAAGCGAGCGCCCCGCGCGCGCCGCGGTATCGATCGTGCCAGATGACGCGAAGGAACGGTTTAATCGCATCAACGACGCGTCGTCGGCTCGGCATAGAAGCATCGGTGCATCTCGTAGTCACGAGAGAGAGAGAAAGAGAGAGAGAGAGAGACGCACGCCGGCTTGCGGATGTGCATTCATCGCGTGCATTATTGCCTATATGTACGTACGGTCGGATAGGGCGACGGCGTGACTATGAATAGGGAGCAAGTTTAAGGCTACGACTCTACGTGTGCACGCAATGCCGACGGCTGCTGCGGGTCTCCTTGACAGATTTACGCGCGAGCGCGTCCGCGATATTTCGTCGTGTCGCGAGAATCGCACGCATCCCCTTGTTTCGGCGGCCATCACCCTCCATTTCAGCGAGATGCGGGTGGAATTCGCTCGTTTCTGCGGGCCGGTTCACAATCGATAGCGGTGGATGGTGATCGAACCGTAGATGTGCTCGAGCCGCGCACCGAATAATGAAAGTAATAAAAGTTAATAGCGTCTCTGTTAAGTTTGCTGTAAGCTTTATATTGAGGGGAAATTTAATTTGCGTCTAAGTCGGACTCATTTGTGTGCCACTTATGTCATTTTTGAAGGATTCAAGATTGTTTATTGTAAGATATTATCACGAGCCTAAGTAAAATGACCGTTTCGCTGATAAATTTAGCTCCTACATTAGTTTTTCCCATCTCTCCTTACTGTTCAAGTGTAAGCATAGTGCCGTGAAATATTTTTGACATGTCAAAACAAACCGTATCCATGCAACACGTGTACAACTCGGCATCGAATCTAGAGGAGAAAAAGCCGCATGTAGCGCGGTAAAAAAAAAAAAAAAAGTATATATGCAATCCTTTTCCCCACGCATTTATCGTAACACACCGAATAAACGAGCCGTGGTCCGTCCGTAATTTACAACAAACAAATGTATCTCGCTAGAGTGCATCTCGCGTCGCGTTGATCCTATTTGCGTGTCGTTTCCCGTCGCGTCCGCGCCGACGTGGTCGGCGTTTAGTAGCCCGTTTTTTTTTGTTCGGATCTCTCTGTCTCGTTCCTCTCGTGCGTGTCTCTCGATCGCTCGAGGGGAAAATTTTGCGCCGGAAACGAAAGCCGCGGTCGCGGCTGATCGGATACGGCGAGATCGCGAGAACCAGCGCGTCGATGCGTCTGCGTGTGATTGCGCGGTGAAACGCGATAAAAAAGAGCGGCCATCATTTTTGCACAAACAGCCCTGTCCGCCGCAGCTATCATCCTTTCTCGGGACTATACTACGTTTTTCTCCAGATTGATCTCACTTATTAACTGCGGGGAACTTCAGTTGTTTTCTTTCTAAATTGATAACTCGGTTATGTTCGGATTGAATTTTGATAAATAAAATATTATAAGCGGATAAGAACGATATATTACTGTCTTTTGAGAAGGTTGGTCTGTTTCTATGGAAATGAATTATATAAGTTTCCTACTGCACAAAATATATTCGAAATAAAGATGATCTATTAATGCATAATTCAATTGCAGTATTAACACCACGCCATCATATGTATGCGATTATTTCAATTGAGTTTTAATTACTTGAAAATATCATAAATTTGACATCTATTACCATTTATATTCGAAATGAAGATGATATATTAAAGCATAATCCATATGCAGTATTACATCATACTGTCATATGTGTGCGATTATTTTAATTGAGTTTTAATTACTTGGAAATATCATAAATTTAACATCTGTCACCTATTTAATTGTTAAAACTGATCTTTTTATATCGAAATAAAATACGAGAAGAACCGCCAATATAGGAGATTAAAGAAATATCGTAAAATTCGAAAGTTCAAAAATCCCTGTGCGATCGTAGCTTTTTTTTGCTTTTTTTAAAAAAAGGAAAGTGGACGAGAAACTTTGCGGAAAATGAGAATAGGAGAGAAAGAGAAAGGTAAAATTAAGCACTGCGGTTGGGGTCATTCCGAGGTTAAGAGCGTCCAGAATGTCGAGGGTGTTCTAAAGGTTTCAGAAATTCGAAAGTGTCGAAGTTGGTCCCTCCGCAGCGACTCGGTAATGGCGACCCCTCGAGGCTACTCTGAGGGTTGTTGGAAAGTTTAACCAGTTTCCGCGTGGGTCTCGTGGTCAAACTCGTAACCTTGTAAAGTGAGATTTAAATCTGCCGCGGCAGCATTTTTCCGAAAGTTAAAGGTATTCGCTAGTCCGATATTTATCGCTATGGTGGAAACGAACTTTGCCTGTAGAGTCACATCGTCAAATGCACGACTATCGATTATACACTTCGCTCTTTGAACATTTTTTTTCATTCCATTTCATTCGTTCGGTTTCTCTTTGCCTTTATTTTACCTACGTACGTATGTTTCAAAGATTCTCGTCGACACGATTCATGCATACATAGTGTCGTACTCCTCCTTTTAGAATTTTTTTCAAAATGTGGAGGGCGATGCGCGCACGCGTTATTTGAAAAACCATTGTAATCCCGCTATTCCAAGCTCTTGTGTCTCTCTATTAGCGCGAATAATGGCGGCTTTATTGTACAAGCCGAGAGCTTAAGTGTCGGGACTGATTCGGTCGCGGAGAAAAGCTGAAATAACCACGGTATTGTAAATCCAGTGTGATTTCTCCCTCGATCACGTGCGCGGTGACGCTCGGCACAGCTCGCAGAGAGGCGATACAATAGTGTGGTTTAAAACGCGGCGCGTTTTAACGACTCCGTCGGAAATACTTTGGGTATCCGCGTCTATTTTCCGCGCTTGAGTATCCTCGCGCGAAGCAATGAGCGCGAGTAACCGACGAAGGGAAAATTTTATCCTCTCCGCTCTTCTATTCTCGAGGGATTTCATTAAACGCGGAGAGTTACATCGCCGTTGATTAGTCGAGCGCAATATTGCCGAGCGATTTCACATTATCCGACAGGGAGATTTGATTCAAATAAAAATTTGAATGGGGAAAAAAACAGTGCGTTCTTTTTTTCTCTCTGATGGGGTAATTTTTTTTTTTTTTTTTTTTTTTTTTGGAAAATTTTTTTTTTTTTTTTTTCGAGAATCAAAACTAAAGTAACTGGATATTCTGGTCAAGTTGAAACTTGATAAATAATTACATGAGAAAAATATACCTCTGGAAAAACGAATTCCATCCACTATGCGCAGATGTAACCGCAGTTTGCTCGCACTGTATAATGCATTCTTCAAGTTACATACCTGAAACAAAAATAAATGCGTAATTGTAATTTAGTTTTAAATACCATAAATACGTATAATTCTATTATAAATGTATTGACAAGTTATATCGCGCCAAGTGAATTATTGAATGAATTTCTTGAATGAAGGGAAATATGTAGAAACACATATTTAAATATAAATTATAATGAGTTAAGAGCGATGAATAATTTGAAGATTATTACGTCATGGTCGATAAAACGACTTTACGACGTCAGACCACTCATGCGATCTCAATTGCACATATCCTAAACATAGTATAATACATTTTTGCGATGCACATCTCCGTCGCTATTGTGCGGCTGTCTGAATGACTTACACCACGCCGGTTTTGAACAGCCATGTGTTATCCTGTCAAAAGCAATGAACCGGCTGCGGAATTCCGCCGACTACGCGGCGCTCCTTCGCGAAACAATGACGTTTCGCCATAAATAGCGACCGCGTACGGATCGCGCAATTGCAAATCGGCGTTAGCGATGGCAGTGTCTACGCGTTTGCATTACGACCGTAAAGTAAATGCGCGAGTTTCCCTTTTACGGCAACGATACGTCCCGTTTTATTTTAACGCTCGCTGGTTAAACGTGGAATCCCCGGCGCGAGCGGCCCGACTAAAAAGACTGTAAATTCTTAATGTACGCTCAAATTGGCTCAGGTGCAACCGCGCGACTACAAACACCGCGATACGTCGTAACGATGTCTACAACATTTTCCTATTTTTTTTACGCATTATTTTTACAGCAGCGCTCATTTGACGAGAGAGCGGAAATTTAAAGATGTAATATTCTCTCTATAAATATTTCCATGCTAGTTCAATAGAATATGCATAGAGTATGCAATGTATGCAAATTACACGAGAAAAGCAAAAACAGAGAGAAAATCTGAGAACATTGTGATCAAAGATCAAATAGTTTATCTTATTTTTATCGCTTATTTATTTTACTCATTTAAAGGTTAAATGTTTTTATGTTACATTTAAGAGCGCTCGTTCACGCGAGAATCGATGGCATTCAATATGTGTCCACAAAGTTGCGTGACATTTCCAACGTCTCGGTAATTCCGTAAATCGATACGCAGCATTGTGCGCGACGCGCTGTGCACATCCGATAAAAATAAGTTGACATTTCGCTAGTCCGTCGATCTTCGACAAAAGCGGAAAGAAAGCAATTCCCAGAGCGGGTAAAGTTGCGACTTGTTTCTCGAGGCTGCGGATTCTAACCAGGCGCGCGGAAAACTTCGTATTCTTGCTTCGGGACATCCCGAAACGAGGTTTACGTCGGCGCAGACATCGACGAATTCACTTCGTCGAACTCTGCGAATAAACGCGCGACATCCGTCGTAAAATATTTTTAGTGGCCGTATGCGAGCGGATACCCTCTTTTTATACGCACGAGATCGGGGAGATCGAGGCACACACGTGCGTGCGATGACGCTGCGCTTAGAAGGCAGGAAGAGGATCCTTGAGAATGATAATTCGCATGTGTGCCGCATATAATATATCGCCGCACTGCGATGATACCGAGCGAATTTGTACAAGTGGCTTAGCACGACAGCCATGCTCGTGCTTCTAATTTTTTTGCGGGACGTCATATTTTTTTATGTTGATAGATTTTTAAGCTTTTTACATCGAATGCGAGCGTGGCGTTGCCATTTCAAAATCTTTGCAAATTTATATTGCGAATCAAAAAGAGAATATACGGAAAAAGAGTTCATTATAAAAGTTAATCAGTAGCTCATTATAAAAATAATTATATTTGTTAAGGGCCGATGTTAATACATTTTTAAAAGCTTTTATAAACTTTTATTAATACGGCTCTATTATGAAGAATCGTCAATTGACGGAATTTGATATTTGTAATAACGCGTAGTATATTCATATATATAATTCAATATTCCAACTACTTGATAAAGGAAACGTTTAAATAAGCCGTTCTTATGTCCATATATGCATCCGCTCAATTTCTATTTAACATAACCGAAAATAATTTCCACCGGCTTAATCAAAATATATATCATATTAATGAAATAAACTATTTACCTGTCAGCTACCATTTAATTCTATGATGATATCACGTGGAATTATGACGTATCGTCGAGGCGAGTGCAACGGGGAACTTTTCCGTCAGGGTACTCTCGCTCCATTCGCTTTAACTGATACACCGCTGCACCGCTCATTCGGAGCTGGCGATGAGCCAGATGGACGATATTAATGTACATCGCGCACGTACTTCGTAACGGCGCGTCGGCAAACACTATTTTAACGGCGATCACATTGCCTACACGATATCAGCTTTCTGTTTGCCGGCGGTTGATGGTTTTTCGGTTCTTTTTTCGCCCCTTTCATCGACCGGCCTAATCCCGACGTGCGTTGTTACAACCCATCGACGATTAATGGAACCGAAAATTGAAGGAACGAGCGAACTAGTTTGAGGAATATCCGCGATTATTAACGCCGCGTCCTCTACTAAAGATTGAATCCCGATTTAAAAAAAAAAATTATGCCGACGGATTTCTGTTCCTTTACACGCGGGATTATTATACTATTCGCGAAGATATTTTTAGACAAACTTGATATAAATTATCTATAATGTATAACAAAGAATTTTCTCAAAAATCTTTATTGAGAATGACTTTGGCAAGTTTATAATATGAGACAATTCTGGGTAAAACTGACACTAAAGTCTTTGCGGCGAAAGGGGACGATGTAAATTTGCAAAAGCGGGAAGGGGGAAATGGGATGGTTACGTTCGCGGTCTACGAATGAAACGTCATGACTACACGTTTAAGCCCACCGACTGTATTTCATTCGATAGTCGGGGGTAACAAATGGCACGGCAGAGACCGCTACAATGGCGGCTGAATATCGCGGCATTTTTCTCGGTAATCTCGCGCTTCGCTCTCGTTCGTCAGTGGCGGAGAACGCAGGGCAAATTTATTCGATAGCCGCGTCGATGGACATCCGCCTTTCTGCCTCGATAGGGTGCACACTTCTCCGCACAATTCGCTTTAGATTTAAGCGACAATGAGTGCAGCACAATAGCGATGATTGCCAAAATTAGACGGTGCGCGAGATACATACGACATCGCTTTCTCTATCCATCTTTCTCTTTCTCTTTCTCTCTCTCTCTTTCGCAGACCTGCGAGAGCGAGGTCGACTGTTAGAGACGAGAGTAGCATTCAGTTTAGCCGGAGAACGACCGTAGCTGCGCCGAGAGAGTAGCAACGCACAAGAGAGAAAGAGAGAGAGAGAGAGAGAGAGAGAGAGAGCGCGAATTGCAAGCTTCGCATGGCGTATGGATCGCAAAGACAATTGCGACTTCCTCTCTGGACATAGGCACTGTATCAATAACGTCAACGTCATGCCATTAAATCATTTTAATTCCCGATGCGTCTCCGACCATTCTCGTTAGCGCAAACAAATCTTTCGCTTGGGAAATTACGTGATCAAATCCATTCGCTCTGAATCGCGTTTTCCGAAATTTTGAGATAGAAATCTTCTCGTGCGCGCTGATATCGCAATAAAATGATGATCCAAGGGGGACTGACGAGTAATTGAAGATATGGGCGAGAGAATCAAAGGATTCTATACAAATTTTAATCCATTTTATGACGATACGGGATTTAAATACGGTTAAATTTTATAGATAGCGACCCAGCGTCAAGGGAATAATACGGGGTCCACTGTTGCTCGTTCCAAGCCAGGTTAATACAATTAATTTAATCCAAACGCAATGTTTTACGTTCGCGCCCTTTTGAATCCCAAGTAGCTTATTCCAACAGGTAGGAATTCAAGCAGGTATTCATTTACAAAACCGGCGGTTTTATTTCAGCTACGCTCGCGCTCTCCTCAAAGGGGGGAAACCGTGGAATATATTAAGGCTCGTCCTTAGCGTTACACGTAGAAGGGGCCCATACCCGCGCAATTTCCAAGCGACTTCTTTCCAACGGCTCCGGGCGTAAAAAAAACTTTTCTCCGCCGCTCGTGTTGCGTTGTTACGGAAGTTCGTCTTTACATAATTGCATTCTACGTTGCCATCACTCCACGCCTCGCTCTAAAGTCGCGATCCATACGACTAAGAACAAGACAACAAAGGATACTTCTCGTGATTTTTGTTACGAGTAATTGTTAGAAATAATGTCGAAAATTAAGCTCGACATTTCTTTGTACAAGCTATTTATATAACATAATATACATGATACATATAATGCAGGTATTACATAAAATTCGCGGCAATCTATTCAAATTCTAAAATCTTTAATCTCTTTTATTTCAGGATGCTCGGAATTTCGCCGGCGTCCTTGAATCCTTAAACTTTTAATTCTGGGTTAGATTTAAAGTTTGAAACTTTGAACTTTAAAAAGACTAATGCGTCGTGTGTCGTCAATTTTTAAAGACGTTACAACCACGCGTGACCTCATTCGCTACATGGCGAATGTGACGGCGCAGAGATCTTCTCGCGACTTGATTAATAATTCCACGCCTTTCCGTCGCGCCTTATAAATATCCATAAAATGCTGCTCGGGACCTACCATCTTTATGGCACGGATGGAGCCGTATAGCGACGGATATGGGTTACGGCCGTTTCTCTCTCGCGCTGTATCGGATATTCCGAGCTTCGTGCGCGACTGTATCATTTTTATTCGGCGTGCAAGATCTAAACCACGGCAAATACGCGCCGCTACACCGGAATGTTAAATCTTCCACTTGCTCGCTCTCAGATGCGCATAAACGAACGCGGCGCTATTAGAGCGCGGTGAGATCGACCGGTAGCATTAAAAGACGAGGGGAGAATCAATAAACGTAAACTGCGATACGAAACGAGGGAAGTATTTACTGCGCGAAGCGTGTTCGACGCGCTTGCGTGACCGATTAAGTACGCGACATCTTGATTCACTCCAAGCTTCTGAAATATAAAATTCTGATAGAAGTCTCGTATAAAAGCAGGCGGAGAGAGAATCCTCTATCGTTTAAAATTTTACACGGCAATATGCACAGTTAATTAAACGAAAGATAAATACACAAAGAAGGAAAATTATGAAACGGAGCCGCGCGCGAGTACACACGTTTAACTATGTACATTGGAAAAGTTTACTTCAATCCTATTATTCTCTCATTTTCCTTCTTCTGAAAACTTGCTTGACGCGCGATTAATTTCGTCATCAAGATACGAATCGTTCGCTCGCCACGCGATAACGTGAGAAGGCGACATAAGACGTAGGCACGATGCACTCCCTCGTATTGTTCCGCGAACATCGGCTATAAATATTCGACTGTAGACACGCTAGAGCGTGCTTCCTTCGCGATCACGGAGTCGCGCGAGCCTTGTAAGAAATCGTGAAAAACGGCGACGTCGTATATTTTTCAAGCGATATCCAGTTCACCCCGATTAGGATCAAAAATTAAGAGTACTCGTACGCGCGCGGCACGACGCCCTAATGGAAGGTAGAGGATTGTTAATTATTAACCCCGGTCATTAATCAGCCCCCCGTTCATGAAAGCTCATTTGTCCGGTTCGACGCGCTTGCGTGACCGATTAAGTACGCGACATCTTGATTCACTCCACAAGCTTCTGAAATATAAAATTCTGATAGAAGTCTCGTATAAAAACAGGCGGAGAGAGAATCCTCTATCGTTTAAAATTTTACACGGCAATATGCACAGTTAATTAAACGAAAGATAAATACACAAAGAAGGAAAATTATGAAACGGAGCCGCGCGCGAGTACACACGTTTAACTATGTACATTGGAAAAGTTTACTTCAATCCTATTATTCTCTCATTTTCCTTCTTCTGAAAACTTGCTTGACGCGCGATTAATTTCGTCATCAAGATACGAATCGTTCGCTCGCCACGCGATAACGTGAGAAGGCGACATAAGACGTAGGCACGATGCACTCCCTCGTATTGTTCCGCGAACATCGGCTATAAATATTCGACTGTAGACACGCTAGAGCGTGCTTCCTTCGCGATCACGGAGTCGCGCGAGCCTTGTAAGAAATCGTGAAAAACGGCGACGTCGTATATTTTTCAAGCGATATCCAGTTCACCCCGATTAGGATCAAAAATTAAGAGTACTCGTACGCGCGCGGCACGACGCCCTAATGGAAGGTAGAGGATTGTTAATTATTAACCCCGGTCATTAATCAGCCCCCCGTTCATGAAAGCTCATTTGTCCGCTCCTTGTGTAACGCGCGAGCGCGGAAATAAAAACACAAAGGGGTTTTCTGATGGTCGCACGGAAGGAAGGAAGAAAGAGAGACGGGACGCGATCAAAGGAAAAGATCAACGTGTACTCTTCATAACGAAGTGTACCTACAGATAGTAGTATCTTTTGCGATGAGATACTGCATTGCGGTAGAAGGAATGGAAAAACGAGTCGAACAGGGGAAAACTCCGGACCGCCAAGTTAGATACGATGATTATTGTTTCGCATAAATTGAAACCGTTTGAGACGACTCGGGGAAAATTTGATTTTAAAGGGGAGATAACACCGGTCGTGTCTCTCTCGCAAGTTTCTCGTACAAATGCGATCTTTGAGTATTAATCAAAAGAGAAAG
Organism: Formica exsecta; assembly: GCF_003651465.1. Taxonomy (NCBI): domain Eukaryota; kingdom Metazoa; phylum Arthropoda; class Insecta; order Hymenoptera; family Formicidae; genus Formica; species Formica exsecta. The sequence continues at coordinate 1,228,615 of NW_021849477.1, forward strand.
TTCACCTTCAAAGGGAAGAAACTAGTGATAACTTTTAAAGTTTCGAAATTACGAGTTTTTCAGATACTCGGAGTTAAATATGTAAATTTTTGTATATCTAAAAATCCGTGCCTTTTTATAATTTCTAAAAGAGTTAAATTATTCACTCCTGAAAAATCTTAGACTTTAACTTACGGAAGAAAAATCTCTCACGTCCCAGATCTTTCGATTCGAATCTCTAGACAGATGACCTTGCTTGTCCAACGAACAGGATGACAAGTTCAGTGCGGGTCCACGATCTTTAAAAAGCGATAGAGCGAAATGTGTCTAGGAATGAACACATCACTGCTGCTGGCGAAAGCAAATTTTCCTCGTGGCATACAAAGTAACGTGCGGGATGTCAGTTAAACGAAGGAAGAGAGTCGTAAGCGTGATGGCTTCTTTCCCTGTCTTTTCGCCCCGCTCGAACAGCCAAGTCGTCCTTCTGGCTGCAACCCCCGGCGCGCTTGCAAAACTCTCTCTCGTTTTCTATCCACTGCCATCAGCGACTGGGACGTTCGCCAAGGCGAAGTCCACGCCGAATACGAATGACCCGGACAAATTAGGTCTCTCGCAAAGTAGTCCCGTCCACGTACGGACGTGCTCGTTTTGCGATAGCTGCGACTCGAACGCGTTCCGCACGCTCGTCTACGTTACGGCCGAGTTAATTAAAATGCCACTGTGCAATGCAAAAATTTATAGAATTTCGTTGCACCCGTGATAAAAAATAAATAGCAATATAATATAGTATAAAATAGTATGAAATGATACGTTATTAATTAAATTTATACATCCGCATATAATCGACCCGCTAATATTTGACAAGTCAGAGCAGGGCTCTCCAAGTATACATCATCAACTGTATCGATGAACCAGGTATTCTGAGAGGCTTCTGAAACGCGCTTCTGCCGTTAAACATCGGCACATTGTTACGCAAATGTCAACGGTTGGCGATCGATGAATTCGACATGCTCGATCAAGACGTAGCGCCGATATACGGACCAAGTGTTTTCCCCGGAACATGTCAGTGAGTGGCTTTGGGATTTGACATGAGAGACAACCTCGTTCCTCTAAGTAGGCGTGAGTGCACTCAGGGGGTGAAAGTACGCGGAAGCGAGTAGGAAGCGACGATGCCAAGAGAGGGGAAAACGTAGCGCCGTGTCAGCGGCAAAGACAATCACACGATGCAACCGGAAAAGGTTCAGAGACGCGTCAGTGCTTTGCTTGACAGGAACGAAACAGCTCGGTAACAGCTGAGCGTACTCAAGACGAATTTTTAAATACTTATTTATTCGTCACACGATTACTTTTTCGAATAAATTCGCGGTGTCTTGCAATAATATTATCAGCTGATTATTTTCGAACGTAATCCTGTTTCACATTTTTTTTTTTTTTTTAATTATGTAGATCGATATAATTGTTGTAATATTGATAGACATTTTTTAAGGATATTCTTTGGCTTAAATAATGTAATTTGTCTTGACATAATCCATCTTTTTTCTCTTATTATACAATATATGTAATGTAGGTATATTACTTACTGCTCTTTTATAAGGTATAATTGTTAGACATAAAAAATTAGAATCCTTAAATATTTCTCTAAAGTTTAGATGTTATTTTTTAGAGCGGCATATTTTTTCATTGCGGGATACATAATCGTCTCGATAAGATACTTCGATATAAAAAAATATCTCAAATTCTTAGTATGCTAAGCTAACATTTGCTAGACTTTAAGGCGCCGTTGAAGTCATGAATATTCACGCGAGCGCGTTTGTAACACTCGACGTTTAAAGAAAAAAACGACAAAGATAGGAAGTATGAGAAAGTCAAAGAGCTCGTGTCAGCGAAATAAGCGAGTAGGACCCTACCGAGAGAAACGCCTCTTAGAAAAACACCCCTTGGAGCAACGAGAAGACCGGACAGCTCAACGTCACGAACTGGTATTATCTTGTTCCGATAAGTTCGCGAAGGCACGAGTTTTCCCTCAGCGGGCCGACGTTCTTGATTAACAACGCTGCTCGAAAGTTAACAAGTATACTTTTGTCGGCGCGTGATGAACGAAAAGACTGAACGCAATCTGTTAATTATGTAGATCGATATAATTGTTGTAATATTGATAGACATTTTTTAAGGATATTCTTTGGCTTAAATAATGTAATTTGTCTTGACATAATCCATCTTTTTTCTCTTATTATACAATATATGTAATGTAGGTATATTACTTACTGCTCTTTTATAAGGTATAATTGTTAGACATAAAAAATTAGAATCCTTAAATATTTCTCTAAAGTTTAGATGTTATTTTTTAGAGCGGCATATTTTTTCATTGCGGGATACATAATCGTCTCGATAAGATACTTCGATATAAAAAAATATCTCAAATTCTTAGTATGCTAAGCTAACATTTGCTAGACTTTAAGGCGCCGTTGAAGTCATGAATATTCACGCGAGCGCGTTTGTAACACTCGACGTTTAAAGAAAAAAACGACAAAGATAGGAAGTATGAGAAAGTCAAAGAGCTCGTGTCAGCGAAATAAGCGAGTAGGACCCTACCGAGAGAAACGCCTCTTAGAAAAACACCCCTTGGAGCAACGAGAAGACCGGACAGCTCAACGTCACGAACTGGTATTATCTTGTTCCGATAAGTTCGCGAAGGCACGAGTTTTCCCTCAGCGGGCCGACGTTCTTGATTAACAACGCTGCTCGAAAGTTAACAAGTATACTTTTGTCGGCGCGTGATGAACGAAAAGACTGAACGCAATCTCTGGCGCCTAGGTTACGGATAAACCAAAACTCGATGTGTTTCTCAAGAGATCTTATAATGTAAAGATCTGCAAAAATTCAAAGTTTTCCGAATTTTAATATTCTATTATTTTCGAAACCAGCATTGCGTAAAAGATATAAGATTCACATTATGCAAAGAGCTACAAAGATTTAAAATACTTACGCGAATGTTTATCATTTTCTGGACAGTTGAATACTCGGATTTTTATATCCTCGGATTTTTATAACCGAGATCTTCAGCGATGCACGGAGCCCTAAACTTATATACGCGGTACCACACAAGGTGCTTCCATTACATTAGAGACGCGTATTTTTCTGATTTATGAGTGCGAGCTGCACAAGAGAGAAGCGAGTTTTTAGACTTATAGCTCACTATCTGGCTAACACGGGTCGCTTCGACTTCCCCGGTTTCTTACATCTTACATTCTCCGCGATTCTCCCCGCAGCCATCGTTCAGCCTTCCTTTTTCGCGTCCTTCCTCCCTCCCCCGCTCTTTCCCCTTTCGTATCCGTGTCGCGCGAATATCTCCGGAACCATAGTCGCCGTTGAAATGCTTCTCGCCTCGGACATCGTCCTTCCATCGGCATGTCTGTATAATCTGGGGAATGCTATTTTCCCTCGCACGGACATCTCGACGCCGCCCCTATCTTCGCACGTGCACACGGAGGGTGCGTCAGTCGATGGCGGAGGGTGGCGTATCCCTCCGCGCGTTCCTGCCGGTCGTTTCCGGAGTTTTATCGAAAAATCCGTCGAGAAAGGGAGAGCTCTCGTGGACATCGTCGTCTCTTGCGAGATGTTGGAGGGTCGGAAAAAGATCCGAGCAAGATGGCGCACTCGAGGGGGAGGCCATCTACCGATTTCTTCGCCGGAAAAGAGAAGCCCTGTATCTCGCCGAGCAAGATGACCATTAGGCGAGGGTGGCTTGGCAAGCGTCTTTTTATCGCAACACACATCCAAAGAAGTTCGATGTTGTATACGCTATGCTTGTGGATATTTCGTATTGAATTCGGTGAAGCGAAGAACGCGGTACAATTTACGGAAAGATACTTTATAAAAATTGTTAAACACCTATTTCAATGTGTCTTATTCCGTTATTTGTAGATTGCAGGATTTCTCGAGTCTCCTCTCTCGAGGAGACTTTAAAATCTTTTCAACGATGTCGTAAACAATCGCCATTCGTCCAATAGAGAAAAGCGCTACAGCTATTTTTATGCGCGTACCTCAGAAATCCCGTCTCTCGGCGCCCTTTGACACGCGAAATAAATCTTCCGAAGAGGGTGGATTTGTCGGGCTGGCGTATATCAATACAGATGCGGAATACAAATAAGACGGGCGAGACGGGCGATGCGCGTATCGCGTCTCGAACAAGGTGGCCGGAGGCAGTATAAAGGGACACCTAAGGGTTCATTGTGCCCCGCTATCTCTCCCTTTCGATACTTTCTGATTCGAGCGCGCAGAAAACGACGTCATGGGGATAATAAATTAGTCGATCCCTCGCGTCGTGCCGCACCGCGACGCGTCATCCGCCGCACCCGCCGTGATATCCAAAAAGCAAAATTGAAGAAGAAATTTATTGTTATCCGGGCGAAATCACGAGAGCGCCGTAAATTTTTACATAAAGTCGCGTACGTGATGGCGCTATCGAATCCGCGGCGAACCGCACTTATCTGCTCCGCCGAATCGTTCGTTTTGTCCGGAATACGACAGGAACAAATCGGAATTGTCCGGAAATATTCTCCGCAAACGCAAAACCGCGGTGATATCGAGCTCGTCGAATAAGGTAAATTATTTTGTAATCGATCTCTCCCAGAATTTATACTCATCTCACGATAGTTTCGTATTCGCTTTCTCTCTCTTTCTCTCTCATCGCGCAACAAACCCTAATTATTCCTTTGATTGTCGAAGAATGGAGGTCTTAACGAGCAAAATTCATTGTAAAGAACGCAGAGATTTCAGGAGGAGGAAGAAAACCTATTTCAAGAGCCTATTCAATTATAATTAATCCAATTTAAAAATTCAAAATTAACAGAATTTTTTCCAAGAATTTAAAAAGAATGTTTCGTAATTAAGGTTATCAAGAATTTATATGCGAAAATTTGATATTCACGTTATGTAAAATATGCGGGAAACATTCTGTTGGTTGTCGTAAAAAGCGGAAATATTTAAAAAGAATGACCCTGGAATTTTTACCATTTAGAAAACTTTAAGTTATATAAAAGTTAGACCAAAGTATCATTAAAAATCCATAGCAATTTTTATTAAGTCCTTAGGGTCAAGACCGTGGACGGCATTTTTCTCTTTTCTTTATTCTTTGTATCAATGTATATATATAAAAAAGATTGCTCTCGCAATAATATCGATCGGATCGATTTTAAATACGGATAACTTAAAACTGACAGCCGCCATCGAACGAAGCAGGGAGATCAATCATACTTTCATTTTTTTCCCCGATTAGGTCACGGTTAATTGAAAAAATCTTCGGTCGATCGGTTCCGTGTACACGATCGTCCATCCACGTTGTCCAATTCGCGGATTTGACGTTACTTCAATTAAAACGATCGAATGGCACGCAACGGGACGAAACGATCGCACGTAATTGAAAACGAACTGCATCAATTTCAGCATCAATTGCTCCGGGATACAACGCCACACATGAGTGTTCGTCAACTCTCATCATATTAGTGACGAATGCAATGTTCCATCGATGCTGCATTGTGATCGATTGTTAGATCAAATATCTCTAATATTCAAATTAGCCGACATATTCAAATATGTATAATTTTGAATTAAAAATGTCCCCATTTTTTTTCGATTTTTAGAACGCTTGAATACGTAATAAAAATTTAACATATAAATGTAAATGTCATAGTTTTAATTTGAATTAAAAATGTCCCCATTTTTTTTTTCGATTTTTAGAACGCTTGAATACGTAATAAAAATTTAACATATAAATGTAAATGTCATAGTTTTAATTAGCTAAGAATATTATAACGATCGAAAATTTTGAATCTTTTTTAACAAGAATTTTTTAAAAATTTGTCTCTCTTTTTCTTCTAGACTAAACATATTTCTTTTAAATGTTTCAAATGATATCGTTATTCGCCAGTTATTCGTTGTAACAGGTTTAGCACTCAATTAGCAGATGCGATCGATATATCGATTTATAGTAGGTCGAGATGTTTCCGGCAGAACTTTGACACGAAGCAAATCCGAAATCCGAGATAACGAGGTCTCACCATGGTATTTGTCCGGCGAGTGTCCGGCACCTGAGAACATTTCGGTTTCTGTAACTACATCCTAAGGTCGTGAGTGCTGTGACCTTTCTTGCCATCGGGTCACCCTACATGATATTGCACTCTGGATACGACCTCCTCCGGCGTCTCGACGTCCACGCTAGTATCGAAGATACCCTGGAAAACGATCGCACGACAACTTCTCGTCGAAAGTCCGCGGCACCTGCTCCATGATCTATTTTGCAGCAGCGTTTTTCGAGGTTTTGATCGTTTTACAATTGCAGTCTCGCGTATTACGAATTTATCTCGGTCTCTTGTCGCGCCAAGATTGTCAAACTATATCTTAATAGATTTTATATAATTGACGAACGTTTGAATATCTGATGAATGATTTTATTAATAAAACGTGAATTATTTTTACATATTAATAAAATCTTTTTTCACTCTTTTAATTATTAAAAATTCTCGATTTCCAAAATTTTTAAAAAGATGCAAGTTTAAAGATTAAAATGCAAGCTAATTTGCACACAATTAAAATTAATCGATACGACATTGGCACGCGACGAATTCTTTACACGTATCTCTTTCTGCTCATTTTGCAAAACGTTCACGAGGACATCGATCGACGTCCAATAAGAAAGCCCGTCGTTTATCGTGCACGGCCGAGTCCGATAGTGAGGGGAACAGGAGCTTCAACGGTTTCCAGATTATTCTACTTCACCATCGATTCTCTTCGCGTTGCGGGCTGCGGCCATAATGGAAACGTTTGTCGTAGCGTCGCTACTTGTTCTTTACTTCAATCGTGCAAACCGTTTACCGGCATTTACCATAGCGAGAGCGAACGAGAGCGGCCGCATTTACGATCGTGTTTCTCGGAGCTTTTAGAAACTCGCCGCTCACGATCCCCTCGATCCCCTCATTGTTCGAGAACGGCTGACTCACCGAGATTCAATTTCACCAAGTAGTCAATCTACACGCAAATACACTTTCCAGAAATAAAATTCTACTGGAGATATATCTCAATAGAGGAATTAAAATATATATAGGTATGAAAGAAAATGATGCTTTTTATATCTTAATATTTTTCATGTCAACTTCATTATTTCAATTCCCGCTATTATCGAGTCGCTATAAAATAAATTCAAAACTATGATACGAATATTTCACACACAAAAATGTGATTTACGAAACACTCAAGAATTAGATTCATCGTTTAAACTGTTCCCTCCCGGCAAATCTTTTCCGAAATCTTGACAAATTATATAATTAATCAGTTATATATTAATCAGTCGATGAAACTTATTATCACGCTCATTGGTGTTGCTAAAAGCGTGCGTATAAAATATATTACCCCTCGTTACGAGTCGGAACAGCTGAGGGGCGGAAACGCCGTTCGTGAAACTCCTCATATAGACAATCTTTATAGAGATGTGATTGTCGAGCGTAAAGAATGAGCACCGATAAAACCAGATTGGATAACCGCATTTATCAGACACCGCGTAGCGACGACGTATCCCCGGCGGGGAGCATGGCCAGGAAATACGGAGGAGATCAGCAGATTCCTACCGCGATCATCATTCTCCTTGCGGACGTTTTCTCGCTCCGGGGAAACTGTCCGCGGGAGATCGGGAAAGCTTTCGCCACAAAAACAGGGGACGATCAATTATCCCTTCGAAGTTTTCCGGTCGCGGGTAACCTCGCGCTCGCGCTTGCTGAGTGGATTAAGCGATCGCCCGTTGGATCGCTGGCGGCTTAGAGGATAGGAAGAAGTGGAAGAAGCTCGCGCGCGCGGCAGCCAGGCGGGTGGATCCATTCCCCAGCTTCCGGGATCGTCTCGCGAGAACGAGCACCGGCCCGAAACTTCGATTCGAGAGAAGCGGGGGCTTAATCGAGTGAAGTTAATTCTGAGAAAGTACGGCGTCTCCGTCCATAGTACCTTCATGAGCGAAAGACTGAAAGCGTAATAAACCGGAAGGATGTTACATGCCCTCGCTCTTTAGATCCCTTGTTTATGTCCTACATTCTCTATGAATTCTCGAAAATTTTTAGCGTACGCTATGCTTAAGTTCTTTTTTAATTCCGTTAATACTTGCTAGATTCCGGAAATATTTTTTAATCATCAGATTATACATATGTATAATACAATTCTGATATTTCTGACATTAAACATTTTTATAAATTAAAATTATTTGTTAAATAAATTTATAATTTTTAATCACGTTTAACGCACAACACCGAGAATTAATTTCTGTTTAAAGCACGATGCCGTTTTTGTGCGCGTTGCAAAGGCATTCACGTCAGAAATGCCAAACGCGAGGACAGTCTACGAGAGGTGTAGCAAAGAAACGGGTTTTCACAATCGCGAGCATAAAAGCGCTCTCGAGCATTTATTCCCGGACAAGGTACGTTAGAGTAATACGTTTTCCCTGTCCATAGAAATGGCTGTCAACTCAGCACATCCACCGTTCCATTGTTCGCGGATTGAGACCCTTCGCGAATACGACGGGTGTCGATGTAGCCAAGATGAACGATCCGCCGTTTTTCAAAAAGGACCCGCAACAGGGCGCCGCGTTTACAGAGAGAGGGTAACTGTATCAGAACGTCGTCGTCATTGATCTATGCGACCTGTAGTTAACAGAATATACCGGCATTGATCTTACTCGGTGATCCTAACCGCCGTCACATAATAGAATAATATATGCGAAAAAGCTAATCTTAATAAAAATGTATATACTACGATATATGAATATTGCTATTTTTTATTATGTACCGTTGCCTCGCACTTTCTTTTTCTCTTTAAAATGAAAAGAAAATCATTAACATCAATATCTGTATATTTAATCCAAGGAATTTTTATACGCGCATTCAGTTCAGACTTTGATTTTTACAAGAGAGAAATATTACTTGGAATAAGATGTAATTTGTCTACCATAAAGCTGGAGGCAATATCGAATCGATCGATCGGTCCCGCAAAAATGCAGCGTCGTTAAAGTACCTGCCTGTCCCATCCGTGCACGAAATCAGGGCGGCGTCGCGGCGCGGACGTGACGCGAATTCGCGCTGCGCCGGGGGTGAGAAAAAGGCCTCGCGCCGCGGGGCGCGTATAGTCCGATTTCCCGGCGGCGGTGGCGGCGGCGACGCGCATAAAAGCCAGGGGGATGCCGCAGAGCGGGTCGCCGGCGCGACCCCATCCTTCCTCCCCGATATATCCCCCGACCACCATGGTAAACCGCTCGCGCGTACCGAACGCTCGTATCTGATCGGGCCGCTTGCGCACCATCATCCCTCTCCGTCCGCGAAACACGCGTCAGTGGCTGACCATGTAACTCGCGCGGCATGGTTTTGCGGCGAGTTAGCGAGGCTCGGCGCGACCTCGCGAAATAACGTGTGATTTATTCGATTCACCCGTGATATATCGACGCCGTCGTTTGGCGGCCCCTCGAGCTTGCTCGCGCGCGACGGACGGCATTGTGCTCGCTCGTAAATAAAAGGGCAGGTGGGGATGTGATATGCCCCCATTATGTGATGTTCGCTATGATGTTTTTCTATGTGATCCTCTTTAAAATAGATATCCGCGATATATATTAAATATTTACAGATATATATGTCATGGATTCGAAATTGAACGATTCTTTAGGCAAAGATTCTTTGAAAATTGTCAAACTTTTTCACGGCGACTTTTTCGATACGCATTGCATATCTCTCGTCTTTGCGCGTGGTGACTTCCTCGCGTAAAACTATTTACAGACGCTGAAGTATGCGATTCGCGCGAAGCGGATTACAGGCGGACTACACACGTTTACAAACGAATCACCGCGTAGGCGTCTCACGCGGGTTCGTCTCTCGTGAATAAGACATTTATGATAATGTCGACGTCGTGCGGAGTTTGCGGAAAATTTAGCAACAGCCGCGAGAAGAGAATTCCTCGCATGTCTCACCCTTTCGCTCTCTACCATCCCAGAATTCCTATTTCCCCAAAATTCTCAGTTTCTCTCTTTGTCTCTCTCTCTCTCTCTCTCTGCGATTCTCTTTGCAAGTTTCGACCGACCTCCTCCCGTTCACTCCTGTTTCCTCCGCCATGGATGGAAGAGAGGAATAGGAAATGAGGTTTATTTAGGTCACCACTACTCTGTTCCACGATCTTTAGAAATGATTTCCACCCTTTTGTCCTAAACATCCGCACAATTCTAACATTTTCTAACAGTTGTTTACTTTCAAACAATACCAGTCGTAAAGTCGCGGAATATTCAAATATCTAAAGAAACTACTCTAGAAAGATAGTACTCTACTCCAGACATGGTCTGCCGAGAGTGTATGGTTGATTCCAGAACGCTAAAAAGGTCCGCAGATGTAAAAATGTAAATTGGATGTCGAGGTAAACGAAATCCGCCGTCGTTTCCAGACTGCTCCTATTTTATTCCGCGTCGCCAGCTGATTTTCCGGTTACAGGTGGTTTACGAAAGTCCTGACAATTCGGGAACTTTAAAATCGAGTTGTACCTCTCCCGGAAGAATTATCGCGGCGAGCAGCGCAGCAACCTCATGCTTATTTAAATTCCTCCCACTCGACCGCGGCACACAATTATAGACGATAACTTAATCTAATTCGAAATCATTTGCATTTGCAAATTTACACGTCGCAAACTTTCAGAATCGATATGCTTGTGCGAACTCGCTTGATCACAACCCTCTGGTATAAAGACGAGATTAAATAAAGTCACGTAAAAAGTCTGTTGGCTCAAAGTGTTTCACGTGTCGACAATTCGTTGAAGTACCTCATTTGGCGACGTAAAATTTTTGCGGTGCCGTGTAGCTCGCGAAACTTGGATTGAAGCGTGGCGTGGTATATAAATTTTAATGGACGACAATGTAACCCACCGAAATGAAATCGTCACGGAAATACGTTTCGCAAATTTATGCTTTAATGCTCATATTTTGGCGTTATACGGCCCGCGAACGTTTTTATTTTCAAGCAGCACCCGTTGCACGAAACATTCCTAATGGGCAAACGATAATTAATAGTCGACGCGAAAATTATGAAATCACTCGGTGGCGGCAGTGGCGGTCGCGTTCTACGGCCGGTCGATCGAAAATAATTAACCGCGATTAATTTCGCACCGGCGGCGCCGAGGCGCGCCATTTCTCGCTCCGTTTGGAAAATAATGAAATTACGGGCGCGACAAGCGAGCGTCTCGTTCTCGGCAGCGATAAATCTTCGGTCGCAGGAAAAGAAAGTAAAAGTTATATAGAAGACGAGGCGGAACGTGTCGGGGAGATGCTTGATTTACGCGGCGTTTGAAAATGCTCATTGGCCCTTCGCTTTAAAATTCGCGATAATTCCGCGGCGTAAGATCGACACGGAGTTTCGTAAAGCTTGCAACTGTCTCCTCGTGAAATCCGCCTGACAAATCGTGTCCGTATCGTGTCAGATTTTAGATTCTTATATGATAGTACGTGCATTTTTTAAATTTTCAGAAAGATTTTAAGACTTTTGGATTCTTAGATGTTTGCTTTTAAGATGTTAAAATTCTCGAATCGGAATTTTGGAGAAATTGCCTGTAACTATAAATTTATTTTTAGTTACGAATGAAACGGTAATAGTTGAATGAAAAAAATGTAAAAAAAAAGAGATCACTTCCAAACTTTCTTCTTTCTACAATACATCGGTTTTTTAGGCATTCCGTCAAACATGCAAAAGTAAATCTTACTGCATTTCCATTCAAATGGTACATGTAAGGAAAGCATTTTCTCGCGCGCGAATAATAAAAACAAGAGATGCACTTGTGGGGAAAATAAATTTTATCCGAGAGATTTATTTTGTTTTTCACATACGTTCGGCATTTTGTCCTCTTTTATAGTCTTATCTCTCTGATATTTTTACAACAGTTGGTTGAAATAATTGTCGGAATTATTACACAGATCATCTTATGTAGAATTCGCAAGTTTTGTTTTAATATTTGCTAATTATATCTCAAATTAAAATTCTAAAATGCGTTTGAGAGAATGAAAGAAAATTTAAACAAACAATAAGGTTTTGTAATATAATGAATCTTACATCACATAATATATATATATATATATATACACAAAAAGCTCTTTACTTTTAATTATTTATAATGGAAAAGCTTATTCCTATAACATTTTAATTAAGAAAAAGGTAAAACCGTATAAAAGATACACCGATTTTATTGCCGCTTAAATATGTTGTAGGGGAGATTCTTCTGAGTAATTCCCCGCAAGAAATAAGTGGGGGACGGCATTGGTTTAGAAGATATAACAAATCGAAGTTTGACATTAAAATATGTGTATGCTGTACAGTTTATTTTTTCATTGAAAAAAAAATGTTTACGACATTTACGCGTGGGCGGGAGAGGGGTATCGCCTCTCCCCCTGCACCCCTACCCTGAAAAAATTCTAACCTAACCCAAAACCTATTTCCATTTTTAAAAGTAAAGTTGAGTAAGAGGGGCAGAGCCCCTCCCCCGCCCACGCACACATTCAATAAATAATATTTTTCAAAGTAAGACTCACAAATTCGACTGTGTATCTATGCCGTAAATGTAAACAAACACTTTTTCGTCTGCTCTACAACAAATACAATGTACACAAACCTCACTTTTCCTGATATTACTTTATAATACCTGAGAAAAAGCATTAAAACTATGAAATTTTGATTTGTTATATCTCCGAAATAAGTGGGGGACGGCATTGGTTTAGAAGATATAACAAATCGAAGTTTGACATTAAAATATGTGTATGCTGTACAGTTTATTTTTTCATTGAAAAAAAAATGTTTACGACATTTACGCGTGGGCGGGAGAGGGGTATCGCCTCTCCCCCTGCACCCCTACCCTGAAAAAATTCTAACCTAACCCAAAACCTATTTCCATTTTTAAAAGTAAAGTTGAGTAAGAGGGGCAGAGCCCCTCCCCCGCCCACGCACACATTCAATAAATAATATTTTTCAAAGTAAGACTCACAAATTCGACTGTGTATCTATGCCGTAAATGTAAACAAACACTTTTTCGTCTGCTCTACAACAAATACAATGTACACAAACCTCACTTTTCCTGATATTACTTTATAATACCTGAGAAAAAGCATTAAAACTATGAAATTTTGATTTGTTATATCTCCTAAACCAATGCCGTCCTTCACTTATTTCCTGCGGGGAATTATTCAGAAGAATCTCCCCTACAACATATTTAAGTAGCGACAAAATCGGAGGTGTGTTATCTTTTATGCTGTTTAACCAAGAAAAGATCGATTTTAAATTGATTAAAGAACAAGTCATTAGAATTAAAATAAAAAATACTAACAACTAAGAGCTTTTATGTTTTGCAATTACAAAAATAATTGCATTTTATGGAAAATATTTCAATCGTATAAAGTGCTTTTATCTCTTTGTGTTATTACTTGAGAAATAAGCCAAATGTTTATAAATACGTAAAAAATATACGAGAAAAAATGATAGTTTTAAATTTAATAATCGACGTGAACGTAAAATGCACGCGAGACATTTTTATAGAGACATGTTTTATCGGGTTCCTTTTTACGCTTGTGCACTTTGTTAATAAATATACGGATTAAGGAGATACAACATCAAGTTGTCCGGGTATTATTATATCCCATCGCATCACGTGAGCGTATTTTTGTAACTAATCGACTCGTTGCTAGGTTCGTAGAATGCAGTCGAGCGACTAATGAGAGCTTCTTCGTATAAGGGCGACTTTTGCGAGCAACCGCAATTATTTTGCCTCTCCTTGATACAAAGAAGAGATCTGTGTATTCACGATTGTGCTTTCTTTGCCCCTTGGCGGTCCTATGAATTAGAAATTTCCTTTTCTATATATTGCTACATTCTACTTATAATATGCCATTTTGCACATTATTTATACGTTCGTTATAAAGAATATGCAGAATCTAATGATAGACAATCTCTATAAAACTCTGTCAAATATTCAAACAATTGGAATTTCGGTCCATTCATGATTTTACGCTATCCTATATATGTATATAATATCTATTGTTTTAAAAATATTTGACCTCATATATTTCGAAAATATAAGAATTTATATTCTGGGATTCACATGTTTGTAAATTTTTATTCAACTAAGCTGCACAACTAATGATGTGAAAAAACACGGAGATGAAAGATACAAAAGCTCGCCTAGGATAATAAGAAAACAGCTGTCGAGAAAGAGAGTTGAAAGGAGAGAACGAAAAATGTACAAGTATATTTATGAATACCCCGCAACTGCTCCTGACAGCCATTGAATTTCGCGGCTTGCATACCCGCAGAGAACTCCGTATGCCAGAGACGCGAGTACATATCATCACACGTGATTACGAAATTCAACGCTTATAGAAAATTTTATCTAATATTATGCAACCGCATATTTATCGAACAGCGTGAGAGGAAATTTCAATATGAAAAAATAAAAACTTCCATTTTCTCGACAAAAAGAATTCAAATTTGTGATATCTAAAAACGCTTGGTACGTTAAAATAAATACCGATAAACATTTCGTAAAGATGTCAGCGCGCGTTTCCGAATCTTATGAGTTGAGTGACAATCTTCTCGAATTTATTGCTGTTTTCGTGCGTATACGCGGGTGCATATGTTCGAAACAGAAGGTATGCGAGAAGGAGAGCCTTCCGCGAGAGATATTTCAGACGACGCGGAAACTTCCATCGATTCCCCCGCACGTCGACGATTTTCCGACGGTTTCTCGGCGAGTTACCTCTCCGACACTTTGGACAAGCTGCACGTACGTACCGTGCCCATGATCAGGACGACACGAAATTTCCTCTATGGAAATCAACTTTCGTTCGACAGATGCAATGGAGCACGCGCTTGTTTGTGCGCTTGAATGCCAACGTTGGGCACCGAACACTTTCGATCGCACGTTTCGATAACCGTATGGAGACATAGTATAAATATGATGATTTATTGACGAAGAATAAGATTGATACACAGGCGATGAAAGTTTGCGTATGATTTCTCGTGTGGATTCATTGGATGCCTGATATTTATCAATTGTCGTTACTAAACTAAATGTCGATTCCGTAGAAAAAATAACTTCTACTAATATAAAATTAAATGTTCTCTAAATTTTCTATGGTCAAAATGTAGGATGCGTTAATGAGGATCTTTTGCGCGCACGCCAGACTTTAAATAAATAAATAATTCTTGCTCTCTCTTTAGATTCTGTAGTGTTAATGAATTGCTAATTGGTTTAATTATTAAGCACGTAAATATCCATGTAAAAATAACTTCTACTACAAATATGAAAATTAAATATTTTTTATATTCTAAATTTGGGACGCATTTGTGGAGATATTTTGCGTGGCTAATTTTTGGTAAATTACGAGTGCTCTTCCCTTTCTCTTCAAATTCTATACTTTTAATGGATTATTAATTACTTGAATTACTAAACAAGTAAATGCATTTATCTCCCGCCGATAAAAAGGCTCTTGCACGAAATGATGCCACATGTAATTAAATAAAATCGTTTTTAAATTGCAGCTTACGCGGAATCTGCTCTTAAAAATCCGCGCAGATTGATATTGATGACAGTCACGTGCCTCAGACAGAATGTAATTTCCACGTCTTTAACGCGAATTCTGTCACAAGAATATTAAGGCTGCTAGAGAAATTAGAGTGCCGTGGAATCCGAATCGCGCTTGTCAATTTCTCCCGAGATTATGAAATCTGTAAATCGAGAAACTTTTGACGCGTCATTAAATTCTAAATGAAAGCTTTGCTTCGATATGCAGTTAGAGATTCGGTTGGAACTTTGTAACGCTCTTGACAAGGTTCTTGGTACAACGCCATAAAATAATGATTCATACTGCCGAACTGTTTGCTGATTCGAGTGAATTAGAATGAGAGTGCTCGTCAATTTTAAAATTCTCAGTATCAAAGAATCGTAAGAGAAAATTTTGACATTCGCAATTTCTAGGAACTAAGAACGTGAAACAGTTTGATATTAAAAATGAAATAGTTTCGGAGAATTAAAAATGATAAAAACTATAGATTTTTTTAAATATTAAAAAGGCTAAACATTTAAATAATTTGCAAGCATCTGAGATTTAAGTTTCGCAAACCACGAATTTCTCAAACGGATTCAAGTGACTAAGTGTGTATTAAACTTGAACCGGGTGTCCAATTAACGTCGCACTATCTGTGCATGTGCTTGTTCGCCCGTTTGTCCATTCTGTATATATATTTCTATATCCGCGCACATCGGCCTACCTACTTTGCACGCACCGGGTATGCACAATCGAAAATCCGCTTAGCGAAACGCTTGGCGTTAGTTTCGAACGTTTCTCGCCGAGGCTGATCGTAACGTTCTAATTTGGAGCACACTCTGTTTCATGGTATAACGGCGGGAGGAGGAAACGGCCACGCGGTAACTGTAACGGTGCCGAGTGTGCGTTCGTGGAGCGTTATGTCTGTCGGGATGCCAGCTGGCGCGCTATGGAAAAGTAAATAAATGAACGCGTAAAATTTGACTAAATTTCAAAGTTTTTCGGCGCGCGACTTGTCCGGATGTCGAAACAGCGAACCGGTTTAAATACGCTTTCCATTGCGTTAACGGAAAAATGGCAATTCCGATAATCAGCTACGACGTAAAATATGCATCGTGTAATCTCCGTCGACTTCTTTTATAAAATAATAGATTATTTGAAAATAAGGATTAAGGTTATCATTTCTTCCTGTTACAGAGTGTGTACTTTATCGAATCACATCTCGGCTCGCAGCGTACACAAAGCATTAACAAACGAAAGAAAGCACCAAAGACTTTACGTCTCTCGTATTCGCATTCGATTTCCAATGTGACGTGCCGCTACGGCTTGTTCCAGCTTTACTAAAGGCTTCGTACACCCATGGGCTCCTTTGATATCTTCTTTGTGTACCTTTTTGAGGGTAAACGCCAACATGGCGAGTTGGCGGAAAGCTCCGAGCGGAAGCCGCGACGAGCTTTTTCCGATCCCGTTCGTATAAAGGATCCTGTGTTTACGCGCACCTGGAGTTCAGAAACGACTACGATTCACAATGCCCGCAACAATGGGAGACTACGCTAGCAACCCCTTCGCCGCATCCGCATCCCTCCCTCTCTCTTCCCCCCGTTGTCACGCCAACGGGATTCACCTCGAGCGTAGAGTTTTATGCAAATGATACAAATGCGCTTGGCGTTATGATGGCGAAATAATTTGCTTCAAGAAAAACCGATGCTTTCTTTACCAACACACCGCGGAAATCTGATATACATATTTATTTGTATAAATATATATTCTATAATTCTGTATATGAGATTTTAAATTACTCCCTTTTTTAGATGTATCACCATAATTTTTTTTAATCGCATCATCAGTCTTCTTTTAATACTGAAGGCTTAATCATTGAATATTAAGAATGTTTTTCAGTCCGTTAAAATTTTTTTCAGACTCCGAAACACTTTTAGATTTTTTCAGATATTAGATTTGAAACAATTCGATTCGGATTCTCTCGCAGTTCAGGATCTTCGAGTTCTTTGGCTGTACAACAGTCGACCGACCACGAGGACGGAAAATTTTATTGAAACGAAATATACGATGCGAACGCGGACAAAGTAATAAAAGGAAAATATCGTCTGCTCGGCGCGCGCAATTAAACGCGGAATTAGTCCGCGGGCGAGGTGAAAAAAATATACCGGGTGCTGGGATGAAAGAGAAAGAGAGATAGAGATAGAGAGAGAGAGAGAGAGAGAAAGAGAGAGAGAGGTGGGAAATGCTCGTTGGAAACACACGCGCGCAGGTAAAGTTCTCGCATCGTTGCAACGTTTGCGCTATCCGCGGGGATACTGCAAATCCGGTTAAGCTCGCTTCTGATTTCAACGTGTGTATCTCGTGTGTTGCACTCCCTTGTGATCTCTCTTTGCAGTCCCCGCGTCTCTTTGTCCGCCATATATTTCTTTTCTTTTTTTCTTCGATCTGTGCCTTCTCGTTTTCCTCTATTCACCATCGGTCGCGAATATACTCTCTCGTAACTAAATAGGTTCGTACACACGAATAATCGCAAAATCCAAAGAGAGAATGTTTCCATGATTATATTGCATACATATGTCCGTTTACCGATTTTTATTAAATATTAAATCTAATATATGTATATGTTGTATGTACATGTGTGTATCGCAGGCTTTTATAAATTCGGATTCATCCCTTTTACAAAAATTTAGTGCTTAGTAAAAAGATTAAATCTGTTTGTGAAAAAGCTGATTTTATAAAATATTTGCAATATTCATACAAATAATTCGACATAAATATCAATGTATATGTAATTTAATTCCTTGTTTGCTTTCTCACAAATACATTAATAGGTTTATTTTTCATTGACTGAATAAGCATTTAGAATTGCGCAAAGACATTTGATAAGCGCAGCCAAGTGTTCCTCGATGTTGCAGTCTTTTATTCCGTCGCTTACCAAGAAGCGCTACTCGCCGAAGGCGAGGACGGACCGCGGAATGCCATTAGCGGACGGTCGCAATACCGCCGCAAGTAATATCGCAAATATCGATAGACAGACTTTGTTCGACGCTGTCCGGCGGCTCGATAACTCTCGCAGAAAATGCCGAAGTAATGGCGAAGGCTTAATTAAAAAATACTTGCAGTCTGCTGTAATTACGCAGTGGACTCGTCGCAAGCGCGCACGTGAAAGGAAGAGAAGCGGAAGGAAAGGCGCCCGCGAGATCTTGTCAAGTCTGCCAGCGTCATTCCCTGCTCGCTCCCTTCCCCTCTTTCTCCGGTTTTCCCTCTTCCGGGTTTTCCCATCGACCGACAGCCCTTGTCGTCCGAGGGTACAAGTAGACACGGCGGAAAAGTAATTAACGTATGTGCGTTTGAAACACGAATGCGGGTGAAAATGAAAAACCGCACGTTACCCGACACCGAGACAGAAAGGCATGTGGTGGATGGAAGGTCGAGAACGGAGGGGCAGGTAACGCGGTCTCATTGGTGGTACACCAATTTATGCATTTTTTAACTCCGACTACCCTGTTAATTCCCGAAGAGACTCGTGTCGGTTAAAATGGGTTTTTATATCATCGCCCGCTCCCTCTGATATTAACGTGATAAAAAGGGTGTTGAAAGAGCTCGATATAGTAGGGAAAATCTAAAAACTCCAATGAGGAGATCAGGAATCAAAATTACACGATATCACACCGACAAGAGAGAGACTTCAACAGCTTTCTTACAATTCTCCGAGCGAACGCTCACAGGATCTTGACATCTGTCAACAATCATAGCCATTAGACACTCGCAAAGTTGGCGCAAAGCTGCAACTTTACGCGGACGGTTACAATTGTCCCCGGCAGACAACTACGAACGACGACGACGACGACGATGACGATAGACGGAACACAAGAGAGCGACCATTCGTGGTAGACGAGCATCCGTCACGAGCAGCGTGTTCGCGCGCGAGGGCAGACAAGAGCGCCGAAGTTCGCCGCCTCGAATCG
Organism: Formica exsecta; assembly: GCF_003651465.1. Taxonomy (NCBI): domain Eukaryota; kingdom Metazoa; phylum Arthropoda; class Insecta; order Hymenoptera; family Formicidae; genus Formica; species Formica exsecta. Next base: position 1,248,151 of record NW_021849477.1, read on the forward strand.
TCGTCGAGGAAGTTATGATTAACGTTAATTCGCGAGAACGAGCGCACCCAAGTCGGGACCGCGATTCCGCGCTTCTCCGGTTCCTCCCTCCGGCATTCGTTTGTTCCATAGATATTTCATGCGTCTTCTCTCGCGCTCCTCGTATATCATCCTCGTAACACATGGCGCCATCCTCAGGGAGAGGGTAGTTGCACACCGACCCCCGTTGCGCCTGCGGAGGTGAAGCGTCACAGGCGGCGGTGGGGTATCTCCGTCCCAAAAGCGAGGGCGAAGGAAGGCAGGGTGGGCTTGTGTGCGTTCTACACGGCTGGCTGGTTGGCTGGAAGAAGGAAGGGACAGGTTGATGCCTTAATTTATCACCGTGACCCTCTTCTGGAGACGTCGCCGCGAGGAGACGTCCATCCAGTCGTCCCGTCCCATCTCACCGCCCGCCGTTGCTTGTCCACCAGAATGGCTCTTAATCAGCCCCGATACAAACGTCTGTGACGGTAAACGGGGGTCTATTGTAAAGCGGATTCCGTGCTCTCCAAGTTGCGCAACGGGACGAACATTCGCCCGTTGAAGAACATCGCGCGGCGTGAGGTCTCTCCGTCTGTCGAGGACACTGAAGGATACTTTTACCGGTCTGTTTCATCGCGGTCTCGATTGGTTGCGTTTAATAATTCTTTTATCACACACCCGACAGTCGGATTAATGTTTTTTAATAAACGGAGATTGAATCGGAAAGAGAAAAATACATGAATATAAAATTTAAATAAATAGAACGACATTAGACTCGCTAAGTTGTTTCGTAGAGCGTTAAAGCATTAAAATGTTATATTGCTTAATTATTATATAATATATTAAATATTTTTGATACTATTTACGCGAATTTTTCATTATTCCATGCACGCGTGATTACTCGAGCTAAATTATATACTGTATTTATTCGCATTGCGGATCAAGTTCGCGCACATAAATCTTCTCTCGTTGATGGGAAACCACAAAAATAAACTGGACGCAAGAATAATGAGTAACTCGAGTTAGCGCGTAATAAGCGGCAAAGATAATGTTTGTTTGCCACGCCATGACACGGGGGATTTTCTTTTCAAGGGGCATTTTCTAGGCGCAGTCCGCCGCTAATTGTCGATGCATCTGTCCTTATTCGCATTTACGCGGGAGTAAAATCCGTTTTTACCCATCGCGCTCGTTGCAATTAAACAAGCCGGCTGTGTTTCGTCACCGTCGCGAATTTACGACTCGCTGGTTTAAATCGTCGACGAATTCTCGCGCTCGATCGATAGATCCGCTGGCAAGATCCTATTTGATTCTCAAGCGCACGGTTCTGTCGAGGGCTCTCGTTCGATTACATCGGCCAATCGACCGTGAAGAGTTCCTCGATTGCGTTTCAGGTAACGAGAAAAACATTTGGCCGTTCCTTCCCCGAACACATGTTAAGCGATCGGTTCTAGTAGAGTGAGTGAAGAAGAAACCGTACAATTACGAGTAACCCGGGCGAACATGGGGCGAACGATAACGAGATTCGACGACGAAGAACAACCATTGTTTCTCAGACCGCAGACCTGTTTGCCTAACTATACAGGAGAGCCGCGTTTCCGTATTCGTATAGCATGGTAGACTAGACTGAGATCGCAAGTTATAAAAGAAAGATTTCGATGTCCTCAAAGTATAAAGGTGTAGAAAAAATAAAAGAAATTTAAAGAGCCGAGATTACGAACAAAGAAATCAATTTTCAAGAGATGGAGAAGCTCGAAAAAGTTACGATTTTAAAACACCGTAATGCCAATAACGGGAATCGACTGTATTTCATGAGACGCTGGTTTCATGCGATAAATAAAGATCGAACGCAGACTTAACGTATATATGCGCGGGAGCGAGTTGCATGCCGTATTACGCTATGCCATCGCTACGTTTGCGGCAATCCCGATCGCGGGGAAACTTTCGCCGTAAAACATCATCAAAGCCATATACACGCGCCGGGAAATCAACTGGAAGGCGCCGCCGCGCCCCGGAAGTGCTCCAGGTATTTCCACATTCATCGCGCCAAGCGGATAACGTGAACTTAGTAATCCGCACCACTGGTAGCAAATCCACGCGAGCCCCTCTCTCCGTTTCCTGCGCTTCGCGCTCCAACTCCTTGAAAGTATCTAATCGTCTGAGGAGATCCGCGAGATCAAGGAAGAATAGAAACGGATTAAAAGAAAAATTCGAAACTAAAATACTAGAATATTATGAAAAATTTCGAAATAAGAATCGTATAGATTCAATAGCGGTTATTGAATGATCTTAGATTCCGTAGAATTCGACGATGCAAAAATTCGATTATCCACAGAATCTGATCTTGGAAAAATCCGAAAAGAATTCGCGAATCCTAGAGAGAGAGAGAGAGATTCCGATATTCGAATACGCGAACTGAAGAATGCAAGGGCTTCGCAGCCCTACGGCGGAGATTCTCGTATTCTCGCCAGTCAATACACGACTACGACGAACCGCGGCTCTAAAATGCGGACGAAGTTGCTGGTGAACGAGGTAATCCGCGTGACTGGTAACAAATCCGCGCATCTCTCCCTTTCTCCATCTTCTCGTTACGCCCGGGAACACACGACGAGTTTCGCCGTATTACTTTACTTGTACGTACGGTAGTGCTTGCTCGGTTGCATTTACATACCGAAATAACACACAGTAAACATAGCCAATTTTCGGCATTATTAACTCTTAATCCAAGAGAAACGCGAAACTACTCCAGTTAAGTCTATCAAGTATTTATACATCAATGATTAATTCGCCGATAGCGAACAAACTTTACGTTCATTAAGCTTGTCAATAGTTGTAATCGCTTGAATATTTCCAACGAGAACAACGGTTCAAATAGATTTTTCTTTTATTTTTGATTCCATTATATTGGATCGTCGCGGAATATTATAGAGTAAAAGTCAGTGCAACGTAGCAAAGTTATTGATCCGGAGTAACTATAGTTGGTCGCGCTCGTTAATACGATATTTCAACCGTTGTTTCATTACGCGCCGGGAGAATATGAGAAATTTTATATTTTACCACTTACATTCATATTTCAAATTCCGAATATTTTTTGCCGCATTAAAGAGATACTTTTGATACGCGAGATACATATTCAATAATCTACATGTACGCGGCTTGTAAATTTTACAGTAATTTCCAATGTAAAATAGTTGAGCAATTAAGCTCAAGATACAAAATTCTTCTCACGGCGAAAAGTGTAACGCAAAAGGCGCGTCCTCTTTGAAAGCGTCACTTCGGACTTTCGAGTCACTTCGCGAACGCTTCGCCGATCCGACAAGACGAACGTTCCCGTCTTGCCGACAGAATTCCCCCGAGCACTATTGCCGGCACCTATCTGACGGACAAATTTCGCATAAAATTACCGGGGACAAAGATTCAGGGCCACTCGAGCTACCGCGAGGTAATATTTTTAGCGTGCGCGCCGCGAGCGGCAGGCACACCGTCGAAACCGCCGAGCCGAGGGTTGCAAGGGAAAACCTCGTTCGTGGAAGGCGGTAACGTAATCCCGGGCAATTTGTCATTCCCCGTGTACGCCGCTTCTTATTTTACCCGGGTGGTGGACACGAC
>NW_021849477.1:1251763-1271413 GCF_003651465.1 Formica exsecta
CATCAGCCAGCGACCCTCGCGGGAGAGTAAATTATGCGTGAGGGTAGCTTTGGTGGTGGATTTGGCGGCGGCAGAGACCGCGTAAGACAAGACCACCGCGATAAATGAATATAACCATGAATTTTTGAAATAACGATAAAGATATTCTCGCTTCTCTAGAAAAAAAAAAAATTATGTGTTGTAAATATATCAGAATAAGATCTCTAAAATTTAGAAATTGTTTAGTTATACAGAATATATAAAAATCCCGCTTTGTATCTTTAAATTAGAGAAAAGATTTTAAATATTCAATTTTTTTTAATTTTATTTTTTTTAAGTATTTAAAAAATTTTGTCTATAATTCTTCACTCAAATTACACAGTTTAAAATTTATCTAATTTTGCGAATAAATTTTATTTCATTTTCGATTATTTCGAGAACATCGCGAAGCACTAGATTACAATTATCTCAATTTTATCAAATTCTTTCAATTTTCACACTCCTCGAGGATTCTGAATTCTAAAAGAGTCGCGATCTAGATATCCTGGGAAATAATATCCGGAAAAAGTTTCCTTCGTCTGTCTTGGCGGACCTTTAACATGAAAAGTGACTTGGCTACTTTTCGCCGTGTCATTCTTGGCGATTATCGTTCGGGAGGAGCGCTGAACATCTTGACGTCGACATCGGCGCGCGTCTTCATTATAAAGATGCCGCCTCGCCCGCCAGTGATTCCCGTCCGCGGAGGAATGTCACTAGTGTCCGACTAACTGAAGCACAGTGTCGGCCGCGTGACATCGTGTTCGCGGCGATATGATAGATTGCGTCTTCGAGATGCATAGATAGATAACCGAGGGAGAGAGTGACGTATATACTACATAATGATGCTGCCTCTGGCAGCGATCCGCTCGCAATGTGCCTGCGGGATCAAGCCGGGATACGCTCGGCCACGGTACCGGCCGTCGTGCCATTCCAACTGGAAGCGATAAAGTTAGCTGCCCGGAGCGCGTAGCCCGATCGCCGAACTTAATCCCTTACGATCTGCACGCCGGACGTACGATCGATTCTCGTCACGCTGGAGTCTGTATCGATCACGATGCGTTAAGCCAACGGTCGCCGGTCGACCTGGCAGTCGCGATCGCCGTGTGATGGACTGGCGTACAGATAATGCGTACTTCTAGTTCTATATACATATCATGAGCCTATACAGACATCTCCACGTGGAGAGACGGCTGCACGAGGCTTACGGCGCGAATAACAGGATCCACAAAGTGAGAATAATAGCGGTTTCTTTTCGACAACAAAAAAGTCACCCTACATTACTCTAATCGAGATTTATTTCAATTCTCGATTACGTGACGGAAAATTAAATCACGCGCGACGGTGACTTTTCATTCAATTTTTTGAAGAAAAATCGGCGTGTCTCGAGTTCATCGAAGAACGCGCGATATCATCTGCGTAAAACAGTGTACACTGTTTTACTTTTATACGCGGTATCTCTCGTAAATTACATTGCAGATCGCGGCGCTTCCGTATGCATAGACCAGTTTTTTACGCGCGTCATTTATTACGACTTTCAAATATGAAAAAAAAGCGAGATGCCGCCCGTCAAGCTCGCGGTGTACATCGCGTAAAGAAAAAGAGTCGAACGCTCTCGGGGAAGAAGGTAGACGCGCGAACATATTCTGGAAGCAGGCAGATGGTAGATCGTAAACAACGTTCAACGATCATCGCCGAGCCCCGAACCAGCAGAAAGGACGGAGGAGGAGGGGGGGAGGAGCTCGTTTCAACCCTTCGTCATCGCTCTCGCCGCGCGTGCATCCGCCCCTCTACGGTCGACATAAATCACCGCGCAAAGTTATATTAACGGTATTTTACACCGCGGCTCCGCACACGCTCTCCGCATCCACGGGGTCAGGAAAAGTAAGTGGCATGTTGGGCTATATAGGTCGAGATGCTTACCGCGGCACGAGATAGGGAGTTGCCCGGATGGGTTTCGCACGAAGATTGCGTCTCGCCTTTACGGAATCACCCACGCTATCTTTCCCAAAGCCGCGCCGCCACCGACCTCCGGATTATAATTCACTTTTTGCAGAAAGAAAAAGAAAAGAGGAAGAGAGAGATAAGAAGTGCAAGAAGAATAAGGCTGTTCGAGTCATCGTAAATAAAGATCGATAATCCGAAGGGAATTCGAGAGGCTGGACGTTTACAGCTCGGGCGATTAAAACGCTAAGAATCTTTAATCGTCTCAGCTGCTAATCCTCCCGGGTGACATCTCGATGGAAGAAAAATGGGATGCATGTTGCTCGGAGATAAAGTTGCCGCTACTTGTACGCGTCTTTCTCCGGGCACTTTGTAGAACGACACTTCCGTAATCGTTTTACGAGGAGGAATATTTTAAGTGACATCAAAGAGCTCATCTTTAGGAGATCAAAACTTTTCCATTGATTCATCCAAGTTCAGAAAATTGTGCTCTAAATGTAAAACGAACGTCTTTCAAAGTGAAAAATTTTCTGGCGATCGCGTGTCTTAGGATCAAATTTCGGCTATTCTCGTGTAAAGCGGCATTAAAATTTACTAACTCATCCTTCCGATAATCTCGTGCAACAACCGGTCAGTTTTGTCAAATTCATTTCGCATTTTTCATTGAAATTTCACATTTTCCATGTATAAATTGTATAATATTTCATAATCAAATTAAATATCAAAATACCGCATTAGAATATAAATAAAGATGTGGAAGTATTTAATATTGAAGTACGTGATCAATTATATATGTATCACAAGGTTTTAATAATTTTATCGAGATATTTATGTACAATAACTTCCACACATTCAACGTTAATTGGTCGGATTAATTTTGTTAAAATAATTTAATTAAAAGAGCTGGCGCAAATTATATCGAATATTTTCGCGCTAAAATGATAATTTAAACAAATCAATCTAGTTGTGTCAGAGAAGTAGAAGATCCGCAGATATCACGACGTATCAACGCGATCAATCATTCGGTCGAACGATCGAATTTTCCGCTGACGAAAGAAACTTCCGATAACTTGGCGTGCAAAAGCCGCATGATTTTCCGTCTGTCGCTGGTACAGCAGGTGGCTAGTAACAACTTCATGAAATACAAAGTTGGTTGCAGCTTCGCAGTATTTGCGTCGGACTATCTAACATCGGGACAAAACATTCTGCCCGGTTTGTTTTAGATGTTATACCAACTTTCGCCCCCAACCCCCACCTCTCAACCCTCGCTCCCTTCTCGAGCAGTCCAACTTTGCAGCTACGTTACAATTTCAGGATCACAACGAATAATTTTGCGTCACGGCGAAATTATGTCGCGTACGTGCGCGCCGAAAGTAACTCACTTTAATCGTGTAATCCGCGGGACTCGTCCCGCTTCTAATTTCAAAGTTGCGTCCCGGTTACTGCGCGGGATGACTCGCGTAGCTCGCCCGCGGCAAGATTATCCTGTTTACGATGAATTAACACTATTAAGGGATCGTTATTCGGGGTCTGGTATAGAGCGTATACAATAAACACCGGAACTGTAAGCGATGTAGCAGGAATTCCGCATATATCGATTACACTAGTCGACTTAATCGACTCTTTAATCTCCAGACGGGATCTTTGAAGAAAATTGCATAGCCGGTGCGGGTTTTCATTTTAGATTGCACGCGTCGCGGATTATCGTTTAGTCAGATACACGACACTGGAGGAAAATCAAGAGTTATAAATTACGTGCTCTACGTTACTTTATAGTTTTTTCAATCGCCTGGCACGCGGAGACACGCGATTATTATGACTCTCGCGAGACATTCGAACGACCGTTGGCGTCGCTTGTTATTTTTAGATAATATCAACGAGACATGCGTGCGTGCGTGCGTGCGTGCATGCGAGCCTCCGTGCGTGTGCACGCGTAGCTAGGGCGTGCACCTGCTAAGTACACAAGCCTGTGTCGAAAAGGGGGATAACGGTCTAGATATACATGTCGAACAAAAGCATACGCCAAAGCCATATAAAATCCTTGTCGATCGAAATGTAAACTAAGACGTTAACAAGTCTACGAGCATTGTACCAAAGAGGAAAGAAACAATAACTTCGCATTATTATTATTCTAAGATCTTCTATCACTAATTATTTTTGGATCCAGAACTTTGTAAAATTTAACTTAGCTTTGCTTAGTTTTAAATACTCTTATTTAGCTCCTTTCGCTACACGTTTCGCTGCGAATTTCGTTACGAGATGGACGAAGACCTGATAAACTTAATTCCCCCCCCCCTCTCCCCCTACTGCGCGAATGAAGTTCGCGCTCGAAGTGGAAAGAATGGCGAGAGAGAATCTAACACGTCGATCCGGCTACGGGAATGGCAATTACAGGCTTCATTTCGCTGCAGCTCCAATTATCGTCACCATTCTTTGTTCGATGGACCGTCAACTCCGTACGATGGACAACGCCGGCTCGGACGAACCAAAGTGGATGATGCATCTCGCTTCGCTCCTGGATCGTTTAATTAAATTTGCCCGAAGACTGTCGTTCTCGTTAGGATGAAAAATTCTGTCTCACGCCTGCGGAGCGATAGGTCCCGCTGTGTCTCGGCGCCGCGCGTGCTAATGTGATAATTAAAATTACTTTATCGCCTTGTCTCTTGCGAAGGACGAGATAACTTGGAATAAAGAGAACGAAAGTAGATCGACTGCGCTATCGATGAAAGGACGACATTCGATTAAAGCAATTATCCCCATTAACGTGCGCTTTGAGCGTTGATAATCTTTCAACTAAAGATACAGCGTTCTTAATGCAGAATATGATGTTTGGATTTTAGGAATTTCCGATCTTTGTACTTACAATTACAGAGATTTCTTAGATCTTTTTATCTTTTAATTTTAATTTTAAAATTGACCAAGATGCGGGGCATATTTGAATTCTAAGATAATTTAAATCTATAAACTTAAAATGAAAACATACGCGCGCTTTTTCGCGTTCTTTATTATACTAAAAATTTGCAATATACTCTTACGAGATTGTGATTGTATTTTATTTATATTTTTTCTGCTACATTTCAATAAATATTACCAAGTCAGAAGTATTTCCTCGATAAAATAGAGAACATGTATATATATATATATATATATATAGATCCACCTATCTCTCATTTTTTTAAAATTTTCATCAAAGTTTCCCGTGCCACGTCGTCGACTCGACGAGAGACAGCGACGGCTGTTATTGCGTTTGAACCGCGCCGGCTTGATTGATAGATTGATCGGTAAACGGAAACGACTCTACTGAATTTTATGCCGTATCCAGGAAAAAAGACGGTCGTCCGTTCCACTGAACTCGCAGCGGGAACAATGCATTTATTGAGGTGTCATTTATGAAAAATGAAGAATCGAAGATTAGGCGGATTGAAAATTCTTTTTCAATTATTCAATTATTAAAACTTAGAAAATGAGAATTTGACCGTACGCGATATCAAGTATCAAATTCTAATTTATATTACATGTCTTAAATATGTATTTTTTTTTAATATTCATTTTTATCCCCTATTTCCGAAACTTTTTTCTCGCGTATACAGAATGTGAGCCAAGCTTAAGGGGCGCGAAAGGATGAGGTGGAACGGAAAAGCAATCAAGCCCCATCCGACGAATCATCCGAGCGCGCATATAGACGGAGAACAGTAATAATAATCACCGGTTGCATCGACGACGTCCGATAACAAATCCCGAAGAGGGAGAGTTGTTGGCGGAGAGACAATCGCCGATAATAAAAATAAAATTGACGCTGCCTCGGCGAGAATCGGGCGATTTTTCTCACTTTTTCCCGAATCGTCGTTCACGGCATCCTCTCTCGTCGCGCGTTCTTTTTTATTCCGTTCTATTTTCCGACGCGTCGCGTCGGTTGCTCATCCGTCAACGGATCGAAGAGGAGGTGCGCGTTGACACGCCGACGGAAACGGTAAAGCTTCCGGCGTTATTTTTGACTTTTCGCCCGTTCTCGCCGCGTCGTAAATCAGCGGTCGCGCTGGGGCGCGCAATTCTTCCAAAATTCATTCGAATTCTCGCTGGCGCCGGACTGTAAAACTTGGAAGATAGGACAGAGGCATCGCGTCGCCTCTGTTTTTACGCGACGACATTTCTCTCGCGTCGCCGAATAGCGAATTTCCCGTGTGTGTTTATTTCACGCGAACTAATTAAATTTCCGATGCAAAAAGCAATGCGCGCGGACGCTCATTCGAAACATCCGCGGTTGTTTGATATGCGATTATTACAAGTTTCCGTCGGCCCGTTACACCCTCGATTGAATTAATTCGACCCTCTCGTGCAATTACAGTCGCGGGTGTTCGATTAAACCGCGAGAGCCACGCGCGAATAAACCGTAAACGCGTAATTAATCACCCTCGTATTCGTTGCGAATCCATGGTCGAGTGATCTCTTACAAAGGGTGTCGCGAGTTAATCATTGTTATTCAAGAGGAAGCGTCGACGCCATCCCCCGCCCCGTCGATGAAGATCCACCGAAACTTGCTCGCAATGCGTGGAATTTAAAACAAGCAACACCGTTACATGTTCCGAATCTGGTAATTCAATTTAGACGGCGACGACAATTAGAAGATGTCTAAATATTTCTCAATATAATGAATCTAATATCTTATGATGCAAAAATCCTTGAAAAGTTTTATATATTTAAATCTACAAATTTGAAAAGTACTTGATTAAATATTTACAGGACTAAATTTTTTTAAAGAAGCATGATAGTAAATTAATAATTACACTTATTAATAATTAGGACTCGCTAATTCCTTATTTTTCTCGCCAACTGCTGTTTTCGCGTTCTCTCTCCAAAGAGCAATGCATATCTTTCCAGCGCAATAAATATAAAAGAAGCATCACGACGCGTTCCGCCAGATTTAATAATTCAAACGGAGAAGCCGAGGCGTCTGGTAAAATCACAACAATACAATGTTTCTTTCCACCCGGAACCTCGTTGATTCTCTCTTGTTTCTCCCCTTTATGTTTCCACATAGCTCCAAGATTTTTACGAGCATTTCATGGAAAGGAGTGAAGAAAAAAATGGGGGACACGGACGGCAGGGGGCTGCTGCGACTCATGAGCAAAGAGGTATGAAATTGAACCACCGCACTTGCAACTTGCGCTCTTTGAGTCGGGCTAATTAGCTGAACTCCCTTCAACAAGGTCAACGGCAAGAACGATATACCGGGAGTTAGGTTGGGTACTTTTGAGGTTAATTCAAGGCTGCGCGCCGCTAAGCAGCGACTGTGACCCGCGCGGATGTAATTTCTGCTTTATTTTCTGGAGAATGGTGACGGCGAATAAGTGTTTGTAGCCCGGACATGTTTACTGTGGAGAAAACGCTTCGTTTAAATTCTTCTCGCGAGAAATGCAGTGATACAAAACGATTCAAAAATTGTCAAGCGTTTTTTAGAACAAATTTCTTAACAAAACAAATTCAGAAAATTTGTGATTATGAAATTGGCTAAATAAATAATTGAGTAAAATCGATAAATCTGGTGTGATAAATTAAAAATAAATTATTTTAATAAAACTATAATGTTCCTTTTATATTCTATATAATAAACTATTTTTCAAAATATAAAGTTTTGAAAAAATCGCGTTATTCCAAAGAGAATAGTCGCTACTGAAGATTAAAGTGAAATGTAAAACGATTTCTAAATTTTTATACTATTATAAAATCTAAGAATATATAAGAATTAAAATTTTAGCTTCTTGAATTTTTCAACGTTAGAATCTTTAACTACAATGCTTGAATAGAGCACACAGTTGCGTCGTCGCGGGATCTTCAGGTCCTCGGAATAGTTTGTCCGTAAATGAAGCTCGACAGTGTCCTTGCCGGTGTATCCCAGAGTGAAACCGCACGTGCCCGCGGCAGTGCTCCGTAACAAGCATTTCCCTAGGGTCTATCCGGAGCTTACCCTCCGCAGCATCCGCACGAGGGAAACCGATTGCTCACGGCGAATCCCAATATTTATGCGGGCAATGAGGCGCACTGCTATAAATATTTTATGCCCCGCCACTTTTCGAATTCAGCGCGCGCGTCCGAGTGAGAAATATACGGGGGGAAAAAGAAAAAAAAAAGAGAGAGAAAGAGAGAGAGAGAGAAATATACAATGGAAGACTATTCTAGAAAGCTCGTTCGTCTTCGTCTCGTCACGAGCGTCTGCGTCTCTCTCCTTAGAATCGATGGCCTTTGGATTTATAAGGGATCTTGAATAGACCTATAAAAGTATTATGAGCTTCGGGCGCTCTAATCTCTGGATATTACTACTTGAACCATGAAATTTTCAGATTCTTAAATCTTCGATTGAGTGCTGACCGAGATATACTCGGATTTAAATTATCTTACATCTTTCGAAAATGTATCTTATAATATAATACGATAGTAGTAATATTTTTAAACAAATATATTTTACAAAATTTTCGTTATTAAATAAAATTCATATATTAATACCGAATTATAAAAGTTATATTTAGTTTCCGTAAAGAAGAATGTGTGCACGATCGTTTTATGCAGTACGAGCGTGGGACATAAAACACGATACGGATCATTGCGAAAAGTGCCAACTCCACTTTTGTCGGTGACATTGTTGGAGAGATCATTACCTCTAAATTGCTTGTATCAACTATGATCACTTGCGACCGCGCGTATAACGCACAGAACGTGTAACTGGGTTACAGAGCGCTGACAGCTGATTTGATTGGGCAATTACTCGAGTTTGCCCGTTACGAAGTAACAGCTCGGACCGGATGATTTACGGAAATGACGGCTGAAAGCGTTTTGAAAAAGAAGCGTTACGAAATAATAATCCGCCTCGTTCATCTTCGCGCGTTCGCGCGTTTAAACGGAAAAATTATTTTCCCGGCATTACTTTACTAATTACTGCGTTGTGGTGCATTGTTTTCTTAATAGATTGATTAAAACGGAGGGAAGAAAAAAGTATTCCATTATTTGTTTATGATTGCATAAATCATAAAACATAGTCAAGGCTACTAAAAATAAGAATTATACGCAGAACCGTAAAAATTTTCTTCTACAAGATTGAAATAAAAATTTGATAGCAGATTTTTTTTTTTTTTTTAATCTTAGCCTTCCAACTCAACATGTTGAAACATTGAGTAATAACGATAATTAATGAAGAGGTAGCTATACAACCAATTTTCAGTACGATAATAGCAGTAATATCGTCAATAATCTTTTAATCGTGCAAATTTTTGTGAAAACATCCGTTCATAAAATTCTGAGTTTCTTACATCTTCAGATTTGATCGATTTTTTAAAAATTCCGATATTTAAAAATTCTTAGTCTGAAATTTTAATTCTTTTTTATTTTTCACGAAAAACGCGCCAATTATCTTCACAATTCTGATATAATCTTAGCCTTCCAACTCAACATGTTGAAACATTGAGTAATAACGATAATTAATGAAGAGGTAGCTATACAACCAATTTTCAGTACGATAATAGCAGTAATATCGTCAATAATACGATTTATCATACTATTATCATGACAAACTAATCGCTTGCGTCAAGCAATACTAATACGAACCACTTTATTTGCGATTTCGCATATTACGTTTACATTACTGCAGGCTAACAGTGAAGAGAAACATTCAGCATCTAGTAACCCTATTATACATGTATATGAACAAACAAATTAATAAAGCAGATGATTTACATCGAGTATCGATACTGCTGTTATCTAACTTTTGGAGCTTTAAAATATTCAAAATGAATGTGAGGGAAACTGGATCTTTTAAATATTTGAATTTAAGAATCTTTATAAATCTCACAAGAGATCTCTAAAGTGTAAATCGGACCATCCAATTTTCCTAAAATGAATCCGCGATTACTTAAATTCTCAATTTTCGTATTTGTTGATTAAATTCTGAAAATCCGGGATATACGTACACGGGGGGGATCCTTTATCTCTCGAGTCCACGGATTACCGTACTTCTGTTTGAAGTTCCACATCTTAAATATGCTTTGCACGTCGTACGCCGTGAGATACTCGCGCCGATATATCGTAGCGGTAAGACGACGCCACTCGAGTTTAGCGCAGAGTCTATGATTCATCGAGCGGCGAGGCGGTCCATCGGTTATGCCAATGCTGCAGTCTTTCATCCGCGCGGCTTACCCTTTCCCCCTGTGTCCTCCCTTAGCCGTTGCCTAACCGTCCTGTGCTCGGACAAAACGTGCCACCCTCCGCGACATATTGCGTATGATCCCGACCGAACGGCCGGGAAGACAAATGGCCGGGATGCTAAGACATCTTCGAGCCACTCCAGGCCAGGATTATTTCGTGATGAAGACAGTGCCCCGGACTTCCTGAATCCAGGAAGCAGTGCAGGGCGTCGCGCAGAAAGAGAGAGAGGGAGAAATATGAAGTTAACTTGGGGAAGAATTGCGCGGGCAGACTTGAAGTACTATTTGTCAGGTGAAACTTATATTTTAAAGGTAGTTCACTGTGTGACAGCGGACAAACTTCACGCGAAAATGTCTTTCCGTGTAACGCAGAGTTGCCAAGACATAATAATAAATATGAGAGACATTATATAACTATATATTTATGGAGAAATCGTGAGTCTATGTATTATATTTATTATAAAAATTTATCACAATTCTGATATTACCAGCGAGTATACAGCAGAAATTTTTAGGTCGCGATGGTAGGGTGAGGGAAAGAACTGAAGCGGAATTGCCGCGAGCTCCGCTGCGGAGGATATAACGGGTGAGCTTAAAATGGCTCAAGGTCAGTCGGTATCGATTCCAAGACCTCACAGGGTCGGTACCGGCTTGCGTCAGTACCGTCCTATAGAAGCATTCGGCCTCGACACGAAAACGTCTCAAATCCTTAAAGGATAGCGCGACTGCATTTTGCCCTCCCTTCTTTCCCCTCTCTTCCCTATTATACAACTATGACCGGTGGTGCATAGCGCAGGTGCCACCGAGACGACCTACTTTTCGAAGCGAATCACGTCGATGCACATGTAAGTTCTATTCTGTTATCCGCTGGAGAGCGGAGTGTAGGGAGGTAATATTGCTTAAAGGAAAATGTGTACGAGTCTCCTTCGCGTTATACGGAGTTCCGAGTTTAATGACGATGAGAGTTTGTTGGTTGACGACGGATCGAGAGTTCTATGAATAGGAATCGCATAACTATCGCGTCGCCGATTCGCCCTCTGAATATATTTCAGCTTTATGTTTATATGTACATATCGTACGCGTATACAAGTTAAATTTGTATTCGAGTTGGAATTCTCTCGGCTTCTTTGAATGCGCGAAATCTAAGGACCTGCGATCGGGGAGAAAGACTTTGATTTAACTTTGAGAATCTCCCGTCATAATCACACAAACAACATCATTGCATTAAAATCTTATTTAAGCGACAGCGTCTTTTGCAATTCAACTTCTTAATCCTTGCACTTTCGAGTCTTCTGAGATATCAAACGCAATCTTTCCAATTTTAGACGATTTTACAGATAATTGTTAACAGCGTAGAACATAATATAAGCGGGACATTTGTCACGCTTGAGAACAAAAATGGTTTTGAGTACGAGGACCGCGATCCCGAAAAGGGGAAGCACTTTAAGTCCTTTCCGTAGGGCGTAACTCGATATTACATTAATGCGATATACGGAGGATTTTGATGGCGGACGAAGACCAAGTCGGTTGCAATATTTCGTCGTTCCGGTGTCATATGGTGAGGCGCCCAGGGGTATTGCGTTTCTGTCCAGGGTTAGTAGTGGATTAAAGGGGATACGTTATTAAGAAATGGTCGCAGTGTCGCGTTTCAGGGAAGACTGTCTTACAAGGAGCCTGGCAAAGTAGGTTCAAACATGGCAATTACTTTTCAAAACCTGTGATTTCTCTCGTCTCAAACGGCTATTTGAAGTCATGAAATCTTTCAAGTCGCAGTTCTCTCGAATTTATGACAAGCTTTGAGATTAAAAGCGCGATTTATCTCTTAAAGTATCGTAAATTTATCGGGGACAACTTTCTCGAGCAATAAACCTTTTCACTAAAATAAGTTTGAGGACCTTTGAAGATATCTGTAATTTCAAAAGAAATATTTAGATTCCCAGATCCCTGGAATCACAATATCACGCGAGGGATAGCCGCGTGCTATAAATCTTCGTCGTATAGTCCTGGCATAAGAGCGAACGTCAACGCGGTGTGCAACCTGGACACCAATCGGGCGCGGAAGCTCAATAATTCATGATATACGTCCCATACCTCGCATCAAAACGCGATCCATCGGCAAGTCGGCTGCATGACTACTTCATCACATAATAAGTATATAGCCACGGTTCGGTCGATGTTCTACTAAACCAGAACCAGAAACAGTGAACTCGAACGGAGCGGAGAAGTCGATACGAGGCGAATGAGTATCGAAAACGGATGCAGTATCCCGCATAAAGGATGAAAGGACGATCCTTCTCGTCCGAAACTCCGAGACGCGCTGCTCGTATAAACTTTGACCGCATTGTGTCTTTGGCGCTAGCAATGTTATTGGCATCGGCATTAGAGTATCGAAGCAACTTTGACGGCCTGTATCAGTATCGGACGCCTCTCTCTTGAGACAGCGCCAGCTATTTACACGACAAATTGATTTACTTGTTCGCGAAGCACAAGACAGACATCGAGCTCACTATTCATTGTTGCTTATAATTTACAGCTAATTAAGTCGACTTTAAATTTACGAATATTAGACACGTATCTTTTGTCAAGCAATATTCTTAAGCATAATTTTTTATTAAAATTAATTGTCATCTTTTTTGTTCGATTATAAAATTGTATACGAGTATACCTCTAAGAGTATAAGATTGAAAATTATTTTTCTTTGAGAGAAAGAGAAGGATAATTCGTGTAGTTGGCATTTAAATTTCTCACACGACACGGGGATAAATCCCAGTATAATTATCTCGTTTGTGCAGCCAGTCTTTACGCGGAACGCGTTGTGCCAGATATAGTCCCACTATTCCTTTTTGCGATTACAATAGATTCAAAGTGTTCTCTATTTCATACACCAATGGCTAAAAATACAATGACACGCAAAGTCAAGAGATGTAAAAAAAAAGATAAATAAGAGTGCAATGATTCCAAGATTTTCGCTATTTTCTTCATTCTTTAGAAAACAATACGATACGTCTCGAGGCTAAATTTAAACGGAGCGAGATATAATTGGAGCAGAACGATTGATCGACGGCGCCCATTCCGTGGAACTGGACAATGATATATCTCAAACAGGCGCGGTCATTGATCTAATTAATGCTGTACGTGCAACGGCGCGATCGAACAGCAGGTCGAACTTAATCAGCGAATGTTTGCGCGATGATGCGAATCCGACGCTAATTGAGACAACGATCGCCGGCAATCACACGTTGAGAAACGGGGGAAAACGCGTTCTCGGAAGTCTACGAGATAAATAATGAAGTAAAGCGCGGAAAGAGAGGAGAGAAAGGAGGTTGGTTACCACCTCCGAGATACATCTTACCTTCGTACAAGGAACGCACAGTTAGTCCACGCGAAAGTTTTATTATACGCGGAAGAGTAATGTCGACAGCCAACGCCGACGAGGCGGTAATAAGATATATTTTTCAACGCGCGATCTTCATGCAGGTGCAGGTTTCGGCGGCGCCACCAAGTGCTAGCGATTTTATTTATGACACGGGTGTCCGCTAGTCCTATAGCAGAGTGTGGCTACTGCCACACACGTGCCCTCCAAGACCAGAAGTCTATATAGCGTAGTTACGTATGACCGTTAGATAGATGTAGTGTGTACGAATTTCTGAAATTCGCGAACGCGCAGAGTGACGAATCTACACGAATGTGCATCACTTTGCATCGTGAAAAGTCTGTGCTTCCAAAAATTTATTCATCCAATTTTATAAATATCTTCGATAATTTATGAATTTAAGAAATATCTGTATTTTATTTATGACACGGGTGTCCGCTAGTCCTATAGCAGAGTGTGGCTACTGCCACACACGTGCCCACACGTAAATCATAAATATAGGGATCGATAGATGTAGTGTGTACGAATTTCTGAAATTCGCGAACGCGCAGAGTGACGAATCTACACGAATGTGCATCACTTTGCATCGTGAAAAGTCTGTGCTTCCAAAAATTTATTCATCCAATTTTATAAATATCTTCGATAATTTATGAATTTAAGAAATATCTGTAACTATATGGAGAACCATTTTATATTATATAAATTTAAAGATTAAAAAACGCGCTTAATTAAATTTAGGAAGATTCGTGAATTTTTTACTATCCGTCAAGCGAGAAAAATCTAGAATTTTTAAAGATATTTCTATGTCTTTCAAGATAAAAAATTTGTCAAGATGGATCTAAAAATTATTTCACCGAAAAGAGTACAATTATAGATATTTTCAGATTAAATCCTGAGATTTATTTGGAAGAGCTTTTAGTGACCGAAACATTTACATACTAGACAAGCTAGTAAATCTAGAGACCAGCTAGCTAGACAAGCGGCCGAAAGCAAAGCTGTTAGTAAAGCAAACTTCACCGGTTTGAATTAAATTAATGCGCGGCATAGCGTTGCACACGCGGGGTAGTTTACTTCAGTAACGAGCGTGCCCAAAACGCCGCGATTATATGTAAAACTTGGGATTAAGATGTAACACTACGCTAAGGGACTGTATACCTCCATTTTTTAAAGCATAAATAATTGTTTGAATAACTCCGCGAATATACGTATTTCTCGTGAAACAACACGAGTGCTCTATTTCTGTGATATTTCTCACAGTAATCTTTGAGATAATAAATATATTATTGATGGAAATAAATTCATCAATAGCGACGATTCATTTATTTTATATGAACTACTTAATCGATCGTTTTCAAATCTCTCAATATTCCTCATCTTTTCGTAATAGTGTCGCCATCGCCAATCGCTCGCTGGTTTCTCCCTCTAATATATCTTGGATATTAAATACCTCCTGCCCAAGCAGGGTAACACATCGCCCTGAAATTCTCCGGCAAGGCAAAATTCCTTACTCGCTCAGTCGGGGAAAGAGACTACGAAGTGAGAAAAGACCAAAGTTGAAAAAATTATCCGAATAATTTTCTTTCTCGATCTTGATTTTTGGCTCGTTCGTTTTGTAATCTCATAATTGTACAACAATAGAAAGAAAATATATTATTGAATTAACAGAGAAATATTGAAGTAAAAATAATGATTTTTGTCAAACTGCGGATTCTAACGGATGACTAAGGATCACCGGATCTGATAAAATAGCTCTCTCTTCGTAATTCAATCCGATACAAGCGTATCGCTTATGCGAAGTTACATGGAATACTTTACGTTTAACGTCGCAGTGGCTTCCAAGAGCAACTACGCGACTTTTACAACTTTAGTAACAGCACGGGACGTATATCGTAAGTGGCGTATATATCGGCAAAATATCATTATAGTGGATTACCCACTTAACCTTTGCACTATTACGGAAACATGATGCTGATATTTTTAGAATAAAACACGACGGGATCGAAAGATGTGCTTTGTATTTTATAATTACGTTCGGACATTGTGTAATGTATATATAATACTTCTCACGCGACATATAAATTATCTTAAAACAGATAAGAAGTCGTACAATTTCGCAAAAATACACGTTACGCAAGAAATTGATTTCGCGAAGGTATTAGGTATATAGGCGATTACGTATTGTGACGCAATTAATCCTGATAGTATTGACTTGAAAATACGATAAAATAAAGTTTTAACATGTTAAAAACTAAGAATTTTTGAATCTACATATCTATATATTTTTTCATTGTCTCTACGAAGATAATTAATATTTTTTTAACAAAGGGATGGCGCTCCGTATTAACGAAAACCATTGATGAAAGTCGAAATGCAAATTTGATTCGCTGAAAGATCATAAAATGCGGAGAATGGGACGTTATGAGAAAAGAATTCACGCTCTTAGTCATGTGGTTCGTTCGTCCACTCTTTCGCGCTCCGTTCCAGTGGGAACCCTCGAGTCACGTTCCCCGTTCCTGGGGATGGAAATCTTTTAGAGCTACTAGACACGTACGACATATAACCAACGTTTCGCCGGTCCCAACTTTGAGGACCGTATGAAGGAACAGATCACGCGAGGGCTAGACCATAACCAGGCAAGAACCCTCGACGGTGGTTGTAGAGAAGGGAGAAACCGGGAGCCTCTTTTCTCCGGTGGTGAAAACATTCAGAGACCCTTTCACCGTGACTCCCGCGTGCTCTTCGTAACCTCGTAACCCTTTCGTCATTACGACACATCGGGGATGTCTAAACTCTTGCAGTATCACGTTTGTGCCTTTGTCGTGCAAGTCGGACATTCTTTTTCCTCTGCAAGTTTCTTGAAACTCGACAGTTAAGCGTCATTCGCATTCGTTCATCGTGCCCGTTCCGATTCTTTTATTTACGTTCCTTATCAACGTTCGCTGTAGTACTCGAGATATAAACAATTTATTTACCCTTTTTCGTACGAGTGTGCTTTTCTCTACTGAGCAGTTCTCTTCGCTGCAACGAGATCGCTCAAAAGTGGAAGATATATAGAGTTTCCGTTGTATTCTCGATACATTTTAAATTTCTCGAGGATATGATATGTAGACTTCGATGAAATTATTTCTTCCGTTTCTTTCGGTTGGATGCGCAATGCAATTTACGCGGAAAACGTATGGCATGCTGACAGTACATGACGAATGCACTGCTCTACTTTGCCGAAGCGATCGTTGAACGCCTCGTTCCACCGAGAATATTCATTCACCAAGCATTCGCGGCAAAGTATTTTCAAAGTGTTTTCAAGAAAAACAATTACGTTCTAGACGCACCGCTACTTTTCTCTTTCAGACAAACGCGTCTCGTAACGTTCACCGTACCTCGAGAAATTTTAAATTACCAATCGAATGTTTACATCGAAAATATCTTTACGAGAATTTCATTGCATGGATTTATAGATGCATTTTTACATTTTTTAAAATTAAAGTACAAAATTTCTGAACTCATATATTATTAAACATGAATTTTTAAATTCACGATAGCATCGACTGATCTTAGGATATCATGAAGTTATTTATCTAGTGGTTTGTTGCACGCCACCGATCTTTGCACGCAGATTGTAGGCACGCAATTGCATTCTCGCAAAATTACGAAACGCTTAATCTCGCATACGAGGAGAGATGGAAGAGAACACAACGCGAAATCCTATTAAGCGAGCTCGGCCTCTATCTTCGTCCGGCGTGTCTGATGCGGCTGACATCTCGAAACGTCCGGGAAATGGAACGAATGTATAGGAATAACAGCGATGATTCCGCGAAAACAGAAAAGAGGCGATGGCCGAGAGAGAAAAATGGAAGGCGCAAAAACGAAAAGAACCCCAAAATGGAATCAACTGACCCGCCTGTCGAGGACTGAATTCCCTTGTGGAATGCAGGATCTCATCATTACCGAAAGCCCTGGACCGGAAATCTCGCTAGCTGCTCGAAAGGGTTTTCCAATCTTTTTATCTCGTTCACTTCCGGTGTATTTCGGTCATTCAATTTATTTTCACTTTTCTCTGATTTTCTCGGTCAAGACTAGTGTAACCGCGTCATAAATCGTTAGGAAAAATGTGAGAGATTTATGAGAAAGAGAATAAATAAATAGAAATTTTGAGAGGAAGACAGATTATGATTTTTGCGAGTAAATTAAATAAAAAAAAAATATCGATAACGTATTCTAAAATTACTGAATTTTTACAGGCTTTTCAAAGTAGTAATTATATATAGATTCTTACATATATATTTAAATTTTTTGAGCAATATAAAGATTCTCTGTAAATATATTTTTAGGCGTTTGTTTGATGTTCTCACCACGGAAAGCAAAATAATTTAAACGGTTCTCAATCTAAACATCTCTCGAACGTAGGACATTTTAAATCCGACTCCTGAACATATAGTTACACACATGTACCATAAACCTTCCGTGAGATTAACGCTTTTTCTGGGGCTACTTCGACCGGCCGCGATTCGATTCGATGGCCGATAAGGAATATGTGTTTGCGCAGTACACATCGCCGGTTTTGCGGATGCTTTATGGTGTTTGCATTGATTTCCATCGATGACAGAGCCATAGTAAATATTATCGGAGACAGCTACACACCGAGGAGCAAACTGTGAATTTAGAGACGCCCGCGGTTTATTTTCGCGGTATACACGCAGACGTACGAGCTCGAGGACGGAATAATAAACCGCCTCCGTCC
This sequence comes from Formica exsecta, assembly GCF_003651465.1. Classification (NCBI taxonomy): domain Eukaryota; kingdom Metazoa; phylum Arthropoda; class Insecta; order Hymenoptera; family Formicidae; genus Formica; species Formica exsecta. Next base: position 1,270,026 of record NW_021849477.1, read on the forward strand.
CTGTCTGCATCTGAAGCGACAGGCGGAATGTACACGCGGCGAGATCTGCTATTTATGTATAAAAAGAAATATAATCATACCCACGTTGTTATATTTCAACCATACGGTCTCTACTACTGCCGAGCACTTTTCCACCCTCCGGGCAATTAACGCTTTAACCGGCAGACTGGTTATACAGTGAACCGTAGCAAAGATTTATACATCTTTTTTTTTCTTCCTGTAAATGTAAATTGTATTTCGTTGCGCGCGCGTAAACAAATAACAAAATTTTATTTCTCGATTAACTCGGATAATTCAGTTTTTCACAGGCGAACGCTTGATTTGTAATTTATTACAGAGAGCTAATTAACATTGAAAAAATTTAAACTTAACAAATTATATAATGATATGGAAATAATTAACAACATGTTTTTTTACATTCATTCAAGAATCTAAACTGATGCTGACTTGTTCATTCGACAATTTTAAAACCGTATCATTAATTGCACACTCTCTACCACAAGAAAATTTAATCTTTATTAATATTTTTAATAAACACAAAGGAAAATACGACATTTCCTCGAGATGATATTACCCGCGGCTAGCCTCTCTCGAAGAAAGGAGTCATAAGTATTCAATTTCTGCTCTATCTGGAATCAGCTGGCAGACGGCCACGGCGAGAACAAGCGGGGATTCTTTTGTACCCGATGATTCTACGGAAAGATATTTGTCGGGCACCTCGGTCGGCACTACCTGAACCCGAACTGCACTTGACTTTAACCACCGAGAAATTGACCTGCGCCCGAACGCGCCTCCTCTTTCAACCTATTCGCTATCCAAAGCCAAATGTCACGGCGTAATATAATCCACATGAAGCGTAGAACCTGATATATATAGGCGTGTCTAGCACGAATACGGAAAAAGCAACGCGTTTATAAAACCCATAATATATAAGTTAAAAAACATGAGAAAAACATAAAGAAGATTGAGAGTAAAATATTAGAAAAATGAAATTTTTTAAAACACTTTTTGATTTAAAAATTTATTCCGAATATCGAAAATGCAAAGATTCATTAAAATTCAGATATACATTTTTACATAAACATACAATAAAATATTTTGTACGAAAGAGAATTGAAATATGCACACAAAATCATATTTTTGCTTCATTGAACGTTACATTACGTCGTCTTACGATTGCACAGAATGACAATGTAAGGAAAACCCGAGAGAAAAGTCCCGGCGGAACCCGAGGGAGACCAGAAGTAAGCACGTCGAACGTGCGCTTTCTTTTAGAATGAGCGTAAATTTTGCCTTGCATTGTCCACAGCTGTCCGCAATTTTCAAACCGATGTGACCACAAGGACGGCCGGTTCACCACCGGATGGTCGATTTAGGTTACCGCTCTT
>NW_021849477.1:1280858-1287613 GCF_003651465.1 Formica exsecta
TTCCCATAGATCTTTTGACAGAATTACGAAAATCGACCACAAGAGTATTTAGATCTATATTTAGTTGTACGAATTTTCAAAATCGAGAATTTTTTCAAATTAATATTTTAAATAAAAAAATCTTTATGTTTATATCTCTGGAAATATATTTTTTTCTATAACGATATTGATTCAAACGCGCAAAATTTCAATTTAGCGAACATGATTTAAGGAAAATAAATTTTTATTATTTATAAATTTATATTATTGCAAATGTGCAAATATACTCGATCTGGACGCATAAACCGTTAGATATATACAACGACAGACTTGCAAGAATGCATAATCAGAGTGTTCGCAATTTTCGAGCTGATGCAACCGAGAGAGCTACTTTATCTCTACTCTCTTAAGTCCGTTTAGCAGAATCAGCGGCGTCGGCGATTGGCCAGTTTGGCTTGTTAAACGATCGGCGTAATGGACAATCGGGAATCCAGTCTAATCCCAGAATGCCGAAGCTCGCTCGGTTCTGCTTACAGAAGCTGACTTACTTAATTGCTGGCTTTTCTCCCTCAATGGACTCTTTGTATCATCTCACTGATAATTTCCATCGAATACAGCTTATTCCCGTATCTCGTCGCAGACGCGCGTTTAATTGTCCTTGTAGAAGAGTGATCACGCCAGTCCATTATCCCTCTCGATCCGCAATTAATCCGAGTAGTCATGCCCCTTTGTTTAGAATATAACGCGAGCCGTACAGTATTTTATCGTGGTATATGACACTTTCCGCGGGCGATATTTTCATGCACGTTGGCCGTGACAAATAAAGCACTTTAGGCCGCTCTTAACAGGGTAAAATATGAAAAAGTCTCTCGATCGTGTTCGCCAGAGTACACTTAATAACTCCATTGTGATTATATGTGTGTGTGTATGTCCACTGTTACACGCAATTACCGAAAAATAATATTGTGAGTGAAGAGATTTGCGCTAATTTTTATGTGATCTCTTTATGATCACGCATTCTGCAAAGAGAGCACGATAAATTCCACCCGCGCCGCAGGCTCGCACGCGCCGTTTTTCATTAAAGCGCGGTCGTTGCCCCCTCGAGTTTCGGACTCGAGGTTAATGACTGGAGGGGTTAATGAGTTTACATTAATGAGTGTGATGCGCGCGAACTACACATATGCTCCATTTGCTACGATGCATGTTTTCAAATCTCGCGTTCTCGACGCATTCTAACGATCACTGCTCGTTCTTATCAATATTCCGTTGAATCCCATAGTTATTTTTAAACGCGAGCATTGATTTCGCTGGTTCGAATATCGGAAAATATTTCTTTTTTTCTATTTTTATCGAAATGTAAATTTCTCACCTGGTATCATCCTGCATTTTTAATCGAATATCGATTAATTATACAAGCGGAACGATTTAAATTTCGATACGTCCAAATGAGTATCCAAATATACATTTAAATATAAACTGTTTTGTTTCATCAATTTAAAATCTTTTAAACCCAAATTTAAATACCTCTCTGTTTAATTTCTTTCATTTGGTACTCCTCCGTGTAACTTCTCTGCTTCGAATTTCGTTATCGTCCCGTGAATTTTCAGGACAGAGGAAACGGAACGCGAGCCGAATTAATTCAGTAGAACGCGACAAGTCAGTGTCGTATGTTAATATCATGCCAAGAAAGTCCGTAAATTATAGATCGCGGCTTTTTTTTTATCTCTGAGGGCAAAACACGAGCGTCTCGGCGTCGAAACCGACGCATGGCGTACACGCACGCGAATTGTGCACGCACAGGTTTTTCTTGGCGCAGGATGTTACGTATCGATCACCCCCTATAGTCTCCATGGTGTCTCACATGACAATATGTCGCGTGACAGTGATCAAGGGTTACGGAGAAGCGCGCGGGTGGAGGAAAACAAATATATCGGACCCATAAATTGCGGCTCATTCCGGCGTCGGCCATTATTTACAATCCTCCATATCGAATTACTTTTCAGGACATTATTTATGGCGATCCAAACTTATACGAGGTTTTTTCGAGCTTTGCTTTTGTTCGAGTGTGCATCGAACGCGGGACGCGTGATCGATGTCAAATACGGTATTGTCGAGATTATTGTATGAGAGAAATTTGCAAGAGAACATCGCATTTCTCATGGTAACGACTAAACTGTTATAGATAACATAAGTAGAATGTGCGAATCGGAAATCCTCGAAATTTTATATCTTTTTCTGTTCGAAATCTTAGAATCATCTCCTCTATGTTAATTTCAATTCTTAAATAACCGAGCGAATACACTCTTGCACTTTTAACTTCGAGATTTAACTACGGGTAAGCAGACATAAATATTTTACACCGAAAATTATATAAAACCATATCGGTCGCAATTAGATTGAAGAGTCTTAAATCCATTATTTATATTTCAGTAGTAAAACATCGCGATCGCGCGGCGAATGTAATCGGGCGCACCCCCTGAAATGATTAACGACGATCGCACGCGATATTGACATTGTTAAGACGATATACATCGCCGTGAATCAACATTCTCTTGTAATACGTCGGAAAATTAATGCCGCGGCGCGACTCGCTGGAGAAAAAGAATACCACGGAAACATGCATCACGGGCAGAAGCGTGCCGCCATTTACTATGGAAATGTATTCCGTGGCTGTACAGTAGATCGCCAGAGAGTAATTCTACAAAAGTCGCGTTGCTTGATAAGCAAACGAAATTATTTTTGCCTTTAACATTAATCAAACGTTCATCCGCCCGCGAAATCACCTACTTCAGTCACTTACTTCATCTCTTGTACATATTTATATTAAGAAGATACATTTTTTTTTTTTAAGCTGCAGACATTATGTCAACTATGCGTACAACAAGCCACATTAAGGAAAAAAGGATAAAAAGAATATAATTTCAATTATATTCGCTGTGTGGAAATTAAACGACCTCGTTAAATTGAGTTTGAGGATTAAATAATTTATGTTTTGTTGCAATTAATTTCAAGCGGACTTTAGTTTTAATTGGAAAATCTCAGTTATCACAAAATATTTAATTTTATTCGAGAAAAAACGGCGCGCGTTAAAAAAAAAAGACATAATGCTTGAAAATAAAATTTTCACTAACAAGCGTAAATCGAGAGAAGAAGTATACGACATTATATGCAACACAGTAATAATCGTATATAACTTCTATAGTAGAAAGTGTTTCTCTCATAAAACGCAACTCTACTGCTCTTGAATGCAATTACATCTATTTCCAATCAACTTTGCTCATCGAAAACTAAACTAACTAACTGCATCTGTTTACATTGCCATCGCACACTTTTACTGCCTCCGGCTCCGATTGCAGTTTTTTTTGGTACACTTTAATATTCGATACTTTGTGGTTTTACGTAAAACCGGCACTATCGCTCGTACTATCGCTATCGAGCGCAGCGTTTCTCATAAAAAAAAAAAAGGCATGCGTAGCTTTCGGCGTGATATCTGATACCGCACGGCGCGAGATTGGATTTAATGCGTTTTTTTTTCGCATTCCAGCAAGAAAAAAAAATAGGAATCTGCCGACATTCGAGATTCCGACATCGAGAGGTTTTTCTCGACAGCTGTTCCCTGTGCCATGGAAATTTTACTGTATCGATCATCAGCGAGGTTGCAAAATTTCCCCGAGGTCTCATTTTTTTATTCCATCTCTTTCTTTTTTAATCGTCGCCGCACGCTTTGTGCTACGAAAATTTGATATTGCATAACGGTCGATAGGCGCGCGCACTCCCTTTGCTAGTAGTTAGCGTACCTGATTGTCCATCGAAATTGTCACAGTTTTAATCAAAACAATAACACGCACCGTTCTCTCTTACATGCGCCAAAGCCTTTCGCAATGCTTCGAATGCATCACGAAAACGTCCGATTTCTTGCGTATCGTCGTAATTTGATATATATATATACATATATATGTAAATCTAGAATATATTTTATTTAATATATAATTCTTCTATCGTCTTATAATAAACATCTAGAATATAAATTTGAACTATGATCATAGAAATTTTCTGTTAATATGTGAAAAAGCAAAAAAGCAAAAAATTATATAAATATATGTATTTATACATGAATATATAATGTATAGATATAATTAGGCTTTGGATAAACGAATATTACATATTTCATTCATTTGTCTATTTCAAAGAACGTGATCAAATGAATCATTGTCTTATTTAATCGCGTAGATTCAAGAATTTAAAAACGAAAGAATTAAAAAAAATACGGAGGAAAGTGAGGTGTAAATGTAATTCTTCGGCAATTAATATAAAATAGTTGAGAAGAGAGAAGGTTCATAAAACCGCGTGTTATCCTTTTCATTTCTCTACGTTACATGTGCATAAGGCAAGAAGGACTTCGTGCTCTTCCTCGTATAATCATTTCGAACAAGGTCTTTAATTAACTCCGCACTGTCGGATTCAATTGCCCTCCGCAAAGAAGAAAGAAATGGTGCATGCTTCTGTGAGGGCGCATGTTTGACTCTAGCACAATTGACGATATAAATTTATTTAATATTAATTGCCATCAATACGATTATTTATCGGTCGCGTGAGAAGAAGAGAAGAGAGAGAGAGAGAGAGGCAAATTCATTGAATTGCTTGTTTTATTATGCGGTTGTATTATAATATTGTAATATAATAAACTGCATGTGCATTATGTTATATATACATGATAATATTATAATATAATTTACCTTCTGATCTTTGTATCGATTTCACAAAGAGTCACATGTCTATTGGTTATTTATTTGCCTGATTAATACTATATAACGGCATGTAAAGCTTTTCGCCAATTCGAATATTAATGAAATTGAAAATTATACTATAAACTTTCTCTCTGTACTAAATATTATAAATACTATTTTTAATAGGATTCATTCGCAATTCATGTCATTAGATTAGATTGCTGAACGCAATTTAAAAAATGTTTGGTTGCAACGAGTTAAAAATGGATCGCGTGACTTTTCAGTCACACTATAGCGCCCAGGGTACGCCGAAAGAATTATAGACGTTTTAATAGCGACGACTACAAAGACCGCCATCCGTTTTTCTTATCCGCGGGGAGTTTAGAAGAGAAAGTCTCGTAACGAGTTCAGCAGCGGCGGCCGATGCGTTTAATTAACGCGAAACTCGCGTGAAATAGATTCAACTCCGCAGCTCGTTTGCAGCCCATTCTTCGTAGATTATTCGAATCTGGCATCGATATTTTATGGCGCTTGAAATGGATACAACGCTTCATAATAATTTATAAGAAACGATTATTAGAAAAGATTTTTGCGGAAAATTGAATGCGGCATGTATATATTATTGCAAAAATGCAATAATATAGAAAAGAAATGCAACTCGGCTTTAAATGCGAGCTCGATTTTTAAAACGCCCTATATATGTAGATTCGATCAATGCGGGTAAATGGACTTTAAACAAGACACGAGATAGCTCGTTCATAGCATACTTAGTCTAGACTCTAAACTAAATAATTTAGAAATTATTACTTCCTATTGCACGTATATTCTACCCTCGCCATTTCATCGCGTGCAACGCAGCGAGTGTCCTGATAGCGGAATAGCATGTAATCACCATGTTTTTGATTATCGTATTTTAGTCATATATCAAACATCGTTTTATTATTAATTCATAAACGATAAATTCTGATCCAATTTCTCGTTTGTGTTATAATCCTCTCTATTTTTTTAATAACTTTTTAAATAATAAATTTATATGACGTGTTATTTAATTATATACTAAATTATATGTATATACACACAGTTTATATTCTTTCTTTATAAAGCGTTTATACGTATAGGTGAATTTTTCATTTTATTTATTTTATTTCAAATATTATAAAGTTTTAATGCATCAATTGTCCGCGCGTTATTTTCTCGGAATTACGTCGATATTTTTTGTTGACGCATAATTTTTTTCCCGTGAATGAAAAATTGCGCGTCGTAAGTTTAATTGGCGGGAACGAACTGTGAACTATACATAGGGGCATCGTTGGTATACGACGTCGTGTGGAGCGTTGCCGAGGTGTGGGTGAGGATGAGACATGATTACCTCCTCAATTACCGCTCAATGCTGTCCTCTCCACATAATTCATAACGTTACATATACCATGGGTGAAATTCACTCGTACTCGTACTCTCGGCGACCGCAGAGTCGAAATTCCACCGATGTCGAACTCGGAATTGATGCGATTCGGCGAAGGGAAATCAACGATGGACAACGTTCGCGTAAATTATTTCTATTACGTGCTTCATCAGGGTTTCCCCTTCCATTGTACACGCATAAAAAAATGATTCGATTTGTCTCTTGTTTCTCACAGGTTATTCGATACATAGAATAATTACAAATTAGATCTCTTTTTCGAAAATCTAAATTATTCAGAAATTCTGGATTTCAGAAACTTTAATAATTCTAATAGTAACAATTACTTGATCCAAAGCTGCTGCAATTTTAAGATTCAAGAACTCTCAAGAAATATTAAGAAATAAAACAATGAGTAATAAATGTTAATAACTCAAACTTTTACAACGTTTAAGAAAGTAATTTTTTTAAAAAGTTTTCTCACTAAAACATCTATGTCAGGTACAAACTGAAAGTTCTTACATAACTAAACGATAGCTGCGACTAATTTGTAGCCACCTGTAACCGCGAGAGATATACGCTTTTCTCTTCGCATGCCGAGCATACGATGAGCGACCTTACGTTCCCTCACGATGACTCCATCTCGGCAT